>NC_056745.1:916146779-916356779 GCF_019279795.1 Protopterus annectens | reverse complement strand
GCCTAGAGGAAAAAAAAGGCCAACTAGAAATTACTAATAAAACACACCAGGGGAAAGGGAAACACTCTCTAAGAAGCTATATCAGCTAATAAAATTTTCTAAAATTACTACTAATAACAGTTATCAATGTAATAATCAAAGAATTTGAAAAAGTAAGGTTTTTACTGGCCCGAGCTAGTGAGAACCTCCGATCTGTTGCAGTGGCAAACTATATCTGAGGTAACTCTAGGTGCATCATGGAATAGAGACTTGGCCTCGAGCTATTTGAAGACCTCGAGCTTTGTAGTAGGCCGACTCAGAGCCAAACCCATCAGTAAGAATGAAGGCGAGATAGAACAACTTCACATCATCACTTCTGCATGCATAAACTTAAGAAAAAATATAAAAAAATATTCTTGGAGACTGATCTGAAATAAGTAGGCAGTCTCCCAGCACTGTTTATGGAATAGTCAAGAACTTTGCATATTTTGAAGTGTTATTCTTGACTGAAGACTAAAAGAAAACGCTTTGTTATTCATTAGTAACTTTTAACATTTGGTTATCCATGGGAGGTGTACATATATGACTGTGTGTGTGTGTGTGTGTGTGTGTGTGTGTGTGTGTGTAAGACATGGAAAAAAGTCCTGGCAGTCTACCTCCATCCCCTACTTGCCTAGTAAACTATGTGGGTGGTGGCTGTTCATAAAGTGCAATTTAACTGCAAGGGATAGATGGAAGGAAGGAATCCATAACTTAAGTCCATCCTGAAAACCTTTTTCCACTTCTGTATGTACAGATCTGATATTGTTAATCCTCGTTCATTCCTTACATATGGGTATCGGTTCTGACCTCGGAACCGAGCCGGCCATCTTCCAAGCTCGCGTCAGCTGCAAACTCTTGAGCTAAAACTCTACCCAGAATTCCCCTCTCCCTGTTACCTCAGATTTTGTTTGCTGCGTCGCCATTCGGTCGTGTCAAGCTACTTCTCTTGAGCTAAGTATAATATTTTGTTGTCATACTAGTCTAAAACAACTTTTTCTCTCAGAAAAGTTTCTAAATTGTTTTCTCTTACCTTATCGCATTTAGAGACTATCCCTTCTTAAAATTTTTCAGTCTTTTTTCAATCTTTTTTACTGCGAGGTATTTTCTTCTATACCATAGTTGGTAGACCCCTTTTTTCATTACCTTCGGGTATTTCTTGTACCATTGCTTGTATTCTTTCTGATTTCCTTCTTTCCTATCATGGCAGATAAAAAAGGTAGTCCAGGATTTAAGAGATGTTCAGATTGTGGACATAAATTACCTTTTTCAGATGCACATTCTCTGTTTATTGGGTGTGCCTCATTTAGCAGTTGATCCACCCTGTGGAATTTTTAAGAACTTCACTAACAGGATGTTGATAGAGAGGAAAAATAAATTGTTACTGAAGGGGCTACTCAAATCTCCTTTTTCAGAGGTTATTTCTGGGTCGGAGGCTTCAACCCCTCCAAGATCCCATAAGAAGAAGACTGATGATCATTCAAAGGCCAAATCTCTTCCTTCATCCCCGGCTGGGGACTCCCACCAACCGAGACCCAAGAAGGCTAAGCTTTCTACTTCGGATCTGACTCTTTCGGCTCCAGTGCTTTCGGTGCCTCGACCTTCGGCACCGAGGCCATCAGCGCCATCTGTGATTTTGGCACCGACTAGCGTGCCCTTTACTGTATCGGTACCGAGGAGCTCCTTGGTTCAGACCTCTCTACCAGCACCGACTATTCAGTCGGCGCAGACTGTAACCACATCAGCTCTGACACCTTACTCGGAACCGACAACTCAGTTATTGACACTGATTTTTTTTGGTCCCACCCTCTGCACCAACAACCACTTTGGTACCGACCTTATTGTTGGTGTAGACCATGACTTCGACACCGATGATTTCCTCAGTGCAGACACCTGTAGTTCAGTCTCTTACGGCTCCGTTTTCAGTGCAGACTGGTGAGGTGGGCACCGAGCTTGTCCCATCTGTGGATAGACCTGACACTTCCTCAGCCGTGTCCTTGAAATCCACTAGAAGTCTCTCTGAACACGACGTGTTGTGTCTTGTGGATCATGTGCTTTTGGCCAGAGGTATCCTGCCCCCCCAGGACCTGTCCTTCTTGGGAGGTGATCACCCTTTGCCAAAGACCCCTACTTATTCTCCTCCTTCATTGCCTTTGAAGCCCCTTGATATAGCACAGTCTTCCCCCTCTTCGGTTCCCTTTATGGACCTCACTAAGGAACCGCAGTTGCCTTCATGGTAGGAGAGTTTTGCAATGACTCAGGATGTCAGCTGTGGCGTACGTAATTTGGTGTTTCACAGCCATCCAGGGACTCAGAGTCGGCAGGCTTGAGCTACTTAGGAGAGGGGTGACTCCTGTCCTGGACACTCACCCCTCTTCACGTGGACCGGCCATCCAACTAATGGAGAAGGCTTTGGTGTCTGCTGATGATACTGGGCTGTCAATCTCCCCGCCCTCCTCTGGACCGTAATGTACACAAGTCACTCCTAGCGGACACTAGGCACAAGGGCCTCAGGATGTACTCTCACAGGAAACCCCTTTTGCATTATCTTCCCCAGATTCTCCCTCTGAGGAAGTTCATTGGAAAAGCTCGTGCAAGAGGAAGCACATGGACTCCACAGGGGAGTCACTTACTGAAGACACGGACTTTGATGATGGGGAAGGGTCCCCTTGCTTACCTTCTGAGGTATCCTTTGATGATATCCTCGAAATCCTTAAACAGAGAGGTGACTGACAGCCCTCTAACCCGACCTCTGAAGAGTCTGTGTTCCTACAGGCCTTTCGCGCCCGGCCCCCTACCTCCTGGGTTACTCCACCTGCTGAACTGGTCCACCTGGTCGTGCAGCATGCATGGAAGGTTCCTGACACCATTGAGGCCATTCCCCGGAGGCCAGATAAAATTTTGTCCCCTTCTGCTACTGACCTCCATTGGTCCAAAGGTCTTCCTGTAGATGCTGTGGTGGCGGCGGCCGCGACCAAGAAGGACCTGGCGGAAGAGGAAAGCCATACTATCCATCCGCCCAACAAAGACTCACAGGCTCTGGACAGAATAGGGAGGCGTACTTTTGCATCAGCGACCTTTGCAATCAGGTCCCTGAATTATATGGCACACTTTACCAGGCTTCAAAGGGATTTAGTATCTGAGCTGTCTGGAACTTTGGCTGGTGCGGTGTCTGATGAGGTCCATGACAAAGTGGCCTCTCAGCTGGCTACCATTGAATCGATATTTAACTCCTCCATACGCCTGATATCTCACGCATCAGAAGGAGCAGCTAGAGCGGCGAGTTCAGGCGTTGTTTTAAGACAGCATGCCTGGATGCGCTTATGCAATTTCGCGCAACCCTTCAAGGCTTCCTTTCTCAGTGCTCCCATCGAAGCCTCTTCATTGTTTGGACCCAGGGTTAGAAGCACACTGGCCAGATGTGGACAGGATGGTAAGATAAGACACTTTCTGCCGTGGGTGTCTGTTATTCTTTCACTCAACATGCTTTCTCCAGAAACCAGAAGAGTGGGAAGATATGGTACAAAAAGTCTCAGGGTCCTTTCCATGACACACAGGCTGAGTTCTCCCCTAGAGGCAGAGGGGAAAACTCACAGGAAAGACCCCCTTTTCTGGGCAGAGGGGGTCCGCATAACCAGGGTTCCAGGGACTCTTTTCCTGGTCAGTCCTACCAGCGCTCCTGAAGAGCGGCCCAACTCCTTTCCTCTGGAGGTGGTTGGGGGTCGTTTCTCTTTGAACCCTTCTGCCTGGCTAACCATCGCCACCAACTCTTGGGTACAAAGGATAATAACCAGAGGTTACCATATTCCCTTCAATCTTTGTCCTGCCCCCCCCCCAACAAACTTACCCGACGTTCCACCCAGTCAAAGGGAAGAAGCAGCACTAGAGATAGCTAAGCTGCTAAGAAAAAGAGTCCTCCAAATAGTCCCTCCAAACCAGATAGGATCCAGATTCTACTCAAGACTATTTTTTATGCCAAAGAAAACCGAGGACTGGAGACTCAATTTTGGATCTCAGTGTATTGAACAAGTTTGTAAGAGTACAAAAATTCCGGATAGTCACAATATAGTCTATCCTCCCACTTTTGGAAAAAGACTATTGGATGTGCTCGATAGATCTTCAAGATGCGTACTACCACATAAAAGTGGACAGGCCATCAAGAAGATTTCTGTGCTTCCATGTGGGAGCCAGTCACTACCAGTTCAGAGTACTGCCCTTCGGACTCTCTACAGCCCCCAGTGTGTTCACAAAGTGCATGGCAGTCGTCACAGCTCACTTGCGACTACAAGGATTCCAGGTGTTTCCATACCTAGATGACTGGCTCATCTCCGCCCCCACCAGACATCTATTGGAAGAAACCCTGGCATACTTGCTCCTTGCTGCAGAAAGGCTAGGCATAACCATAAACTGGCAAAAATCCAATCTCACCCCATCTCAGTCCACAGATTTCATAGGGGTCATATTGGATACAAAGAATTCCAGAGCACAGAATTCTAAGGATAAAGCAACAACTGATCCCAATCCTTTTCATGGAAAAATCCACAGTTCACTCTGTCCTACAGCTGTTGGGTTCCATGGCAGCCTCCATCACCATAGTCCCCCTGGGCAGGTTTCACATGAGGCTACTACAATGGCTACTGCTCACCCAGTGGTATCCTTTTCAGTATCCTCTTTCAACCAAGATTCGAGTAACTCACAGGTGCAAACAGGATTTAAATTTGTGGATGACCCACAACCCGTCACAATGGTCTTGTCCCTTCTCCCTCCAGCAGCCCAAGGCTACAGTGACCACGGACGCCTCCCTGATGGGGTGGGGGGGCATTGTCAGGGTCAGACAGTCCAAGGCACTTAGTCCGAACTGGAAGCCCAACTGCATATAAATGTTTTAGAGTTGAGGGCGGTGCTTCTGGTGTTGCAAGTATTCCATCCCCTGCTGCCGCCTGGGACTATTGCGATGCAATCAGACAACATGGCGGTAGTCTGGTACATCAACAAACAGGGCAGAACCAAATCTTACCCACTTTTTTGAGAGGCCATGAGGATATGGCAGTGGGCGATGGCTACCAACCATTTTCTTCTAGCAATGCACATTCCCGGGAGTTCCAACGTGATAGCAGACAAACTCAGCAGGTGCATTCTACAACCTCACAAGTGGTCCCTGAATCCCTTGATAGCGGCGGCGATCTTTCACCGCTGGGGCCGTCCTTGCTGTGACCTCTTTGCATCCCCGACTAACTACAAATGCAGCAACTACTTTGCCCTGATTTCCCCCTCCGGGACAGTCACCCAGGGACGCTCTAGTCCATGATTGGCCCTCAGGTCTTCTTTATGCATTTCCACCTCTTCCCCAGTTTCTGAAGAAAGCCTGTTGGTTGAAGAGCAAGTTGATCCTCATTGCACCATATTGGCCTCGTCAGATTTGGTTCCCCTTCCTTTGGCCTCACCTGCTAGATCAACCATGGATTCTCTGTCCAACCCCGGGGTTGATCTCCCATCTGTACAATCTGATTCATCCCAACTCGGACAGCCTGAAGCTCACAGCTTGGCTCCTCCAGTTCCCTTGATTGCCAGGCAGAATGATCTTTCTTTACCAGTACGTGACATTCTTATTGCATCTCATAAGTCTTCCACTAGAATTACTTATCTAAGCAAGTGGAAAATATTTACCTGTTGGCTGAAAGAAACTCAAGTAGATCCTTTTTCAGCACCAGTGTCGATAGTACTAGAGTATCTAGCCGATCTATTTCAATTGGGTCTATCGGCCTCTACCATTAGTGTTCATTTGGCTGCAATATCCAGTTTCCATGAGGGTGTCCAAGACTCCTCACTCATGTCACACAAATTATGCAAGACCTTCATAAAAGGTGTGAATCATCTGAAGCCCCCTTTTAGGGAACCTATTCAACCATGGGGGACCGGTCATTAGTTCTACAAGCTCTGACAATGCCACCTTTTGAACCAGCTTCTTCATGCGACCTCAAATATTTGTCATGGAAAACCTTGTTTTTGGTTGCCATTACTTCTGCCAGACTTATCACTGAGCTTCATGTTTTATGCATCAAGAGTCCATACCTGATTTTTCATAGAGATAAGAGTGTCCTTGAGAACTAATCCTTCCTTTCTGCCAAAAGTGATCTCTGAAATGTCCATTAATCAGACCATTGAATCGCCAGTTTTCTTCCCCAATCATTCAAACAAAGGAGAGTATTGCCTACATACCCTAGATATTCACAGGCAGATTCACTTCTACTTGAACAGGACTAAGGCCTCTCGTAAATCAGACCAGTTATTTCTGGCCTATTCTGTACCTAAATTAGGATGTGCAGTTGCTAAGGTCACATTGGCTAGATGGTTGAAAGACGTTGTGACCTTCATTTATACACAATGTAATGTTCTATTGCCGACTACCATCTAGGCTCATTCGACAAGGTCGGTGGCAACTTCTGCTGCCTTCCATGCCGGAGCTTCTTTACATGACATCTGTGCAGCTGCAACTTGGGCTATGTCTCATACCTTCATCAATCATTGCAAATTGGATTTGGCCTCCAGGGGAAGAGCATCTTTTGGTTCTATGGTGCCCAGGAATGTCCTTCCATGAGAGCCTCCCTGGAATAGAGGTAGCTGGGGACTCTGTCCCATGCGTAAGAAATGCACAAGGATTAACAATATCAGATAAAGAAGTTATGTCTTACCATAACGTTACATCTGTATTGTTGATCCTCGGTCACTCATTACGACTCTCCCTCCTTCCCACTCCTGTGGCTTCTAGTGGATCTCACCATACGGTTCTTTTAGGTCATTTGACCTGAGGTAGCCTCTACCTTCTTGACTTGCAAACTCAGTCTGAAGTAACAGGGGGAGGGGAATTCTGGGGAAGAGTTTTAGCTCGAGAGTTTGTAGCTGACGAAAGCTTGGAAGATGGCCAGCTCGGGTCCGAGGTCGAAACAGATACCCATACGTAATGACTGAACGAGGATCAACAATACAGATGGAATGTTATGGTAAGACATAACTTCTTTTTTTCAAGCAAGCTATATTAACTTCACTTAGCATTTTGAAAACTCAGAAGAAAATACCCTATCCTACAAGTTAAGCTCAGTGTTTTCAGAATGGCATAAAGAAGTACAGCTGTGTGTGGTGCTTACTGTAACTGTAGGTTGTTGATGAGTAGACAGTGCAACACTAAATCATATACAGGTTTACTGACCTTCTGAATACCTTACTGGTCAGAAATTCTACTAGTTAAGCCCTTCCTGCAAAGACAGTACAGCTGTTTAAGTAAACTTTCTATAATACAAGTTTAAATGGGTCACTGTTGCAACAGCCTAGACTAAATTGGTTATCTCTCTGCCTAGGATATGTCAACAGGCCAACTTTCAAAGCTTTTAGGGTACCTTCCAAAACTGCCACTGGCTTACAAGGAGCTAAATAAAAGGCATACTGGGTGCCAAAAACTTCAGAGGTTTCTTTCATCAAAAAGGGAGGCTACAGCCCACAAGGAAAAACGAAATGTTAAGAAAGTAACAAAATAAAAATGTATGTGTACATATATAAGCATACGCATTACATTTGTGCTGTAACAGAGACCTGGTTTAAAGCAGCAGAAAGCACCCCTGCGCTACCAGGCTGTAGCTCATTCAACACCCGTCGGCCTTTAAACATGGATCGAAGCTCCAAAGGTGGTGGTATCTCCATATTCTTAAAGGATATACACATCTCCAGACTAGTAGCCCAGCATAACGCATCTGAGATACTTCAGGTACAACTAACATTGGGTAAGACGATGATCAAGATCATAGCCTGCTACAGGTCCCTTGACTCTCACTCCACGTTCTTAAGCACCCTGGAGTCTATGAAGGTCCAACCCAACACACTTATACTAGGAGACTTCAACTACTCCTCCATCAACTGGGAAAACTACTCAAGCACCAATACACTGGCACAACACTTCCTGGAATTAATCGGTTCCAATGCCCTGGACCAACTCATTCTGACCCCCACTAGATGAAGCAACATCCTTGACCTGGTTATTACTAACATGGGCAACCGTTGCTCTACACTAGTAGTCAATCCCTCCCTGGTCAGATCTGACCATAAGCTAATCACCATGGAAATTCACATCCCACCGCAAAGGTAACCACCTTGAAAAACTTCTCCAAAGCTGACTTTGGACTCCTAAAAACAGAGATGGGTAACTTCACAGCACCCATGTCAGTGGAAACCAGCTGCAAGACTGCCAAATCATACACCAATGCACTGTACAAACATGTACATAAATGCATGGAACTAGCTATACCCAACAGAACCAAGATGTTCTCCTCCAGAAAAGGAAACCAATCTGGTGGAGGGGGGTTGGCATAATGATTAAGGTGTTCACCTTACAGACATAAGGTGCAGGGTTCAGTTCCCACATGGGGTAATTGGCTAGGCTTAAAAAATGTCCCACAGGGGCAGTTAGCCTAGTACTAATCTATGCACCTATGGTGGTCCCCAGCCATTAATAAATTCTACAACAGAAGGAAGAAACTGTTACAGAAAGAGATGAAGTCCCAAGACTGGAAAAACTCCCTTATTAGCCTCAACAAAAAGTTGAGATCCCTCATGTAATCCTCTAAAGCCAGCTATGAAGGCAGAATTGTGGCAGACACTAAAAACAATTACAAAGCCTTCAACAGTTGTATCAAGAACCTCCACGGCAATACCCAGATTTGCTCTGAGTTATTGCACAATGGTAACTCTTATACTGAGCCAACAGATATTGCTCACATACTGGCCGACAGAGTCAGTGCCAGCTTTACTCCTCTCTTCCCCCCAAAGGACCAATCACAATACCAGGAGAATGCCAGGCGCTCGGCATTACTGCAGCACAGGTTAAAGCTGCATTGACCAAGAATACAGCTTCCATGGGACCCGATAATATCCCTGGCTGTGTTCTACATGAACTACAAAGCGAACAAGCACCACATCTGTGTGCCATGTTCAGTCACAGCCTCACCTCAGGCTTTGTCCCTACTGAATGGCACACTGCTACAGTCATCCCTCTCCATAAAGGGGGAGCGGCCTATAGATCCTGGGAATTATCACCCCATTAGCCCGAAGAGTCTGATATGTAAAGCTATGAAGCACATCATCATGAACCTGATTAACAAAGATATAGGAAATCTCCAGACTCTATTCCCCACACAGTTTCGGTCTATATTGCTAGACTGAAAGATCAGAAGAGTGAATGTATGTACTTTGTCACATTTAGGTTGATGTACATACAGAGCGAAACACTTAAAGGGCGAAAGCCGGAACGCCGAACGTGTTTTGTAGCCAGCAACATGGTGGTGGGGATAAGGAAATATATCCTTTTCCCCCACTGTAGTGCGTTCTCGGAGTTGGTATATTTAAGTAGGGGGCTGTGCAGGGGGGCTTGCCCCCCTGCAAAAGCTAATTAATTTAATATTTTAGTTAAAATTTTACCTACCTGTGTGGCACATTCTGATGATGAAACACGTTCAGCGTTCCGGTTTTCACCGTTTAGGTGTTTCGCTCTGTGTGTACATCGACCTTTTTTGTCTCTATGTACATACATTCGCCATTTAGTCCTTTCGGGGTTTTAATATAGACCCACGCAGTTTGGCTTTGTGAAAAGGGAGATCATGCCTGCTCAGCCTGGTTGACTTCTTTGAGTCAGTCACCAGAGCTGTGGATGAAGGTAACGGCAGTGCATACAGCCTACCTCTATCTGGCCAAGGCCTTTGATACCATTCCTCACTCAGGAATTATTGATAAGCTCACCAAACTATGCATCAACCCCTATATTACTAGGTGGGTTGCAAATTGGCTCACGGATGGAACACACAGTGTGAAAGTAGTGAACTCCAACTCAGACTACCGACCAATCACGAGTGGAATCCCACAGAAATCGGTCCTGGTTCCTCTCCTGCTCAGCATCTACTTCTCAGAAGTCCAGGCCAACACAAAGGGACTCTGGCTGACCAAGTTCACAGACGACTGCAATCTGGGAGCCATTATTAACTCCCCAAGTGATGCACACATCCTACAGAAAGGCCTCACTGAGACCAATGATTGGTGTCGAAACCATGGCCTTAAGCTTAATGCCAAAAAATGTGTCATCCTTTTTGGTAAAAACTCAGTTCCACTAATTACCACATTGATGGGAGCCCACTAAACACTGAAGGGTGTTATAAGAGGTCTGGGGATGCAGGTTGACAGCAACCTCACCTTCAACCACCACATTGCCACTGTGGTCAGAAAGTCCTTGTGTGTGACATATCTCATTACCAAGGGTTTTGCATCCAGGAAGAAAGAGGTCATCGTCTGTCTCTGCTCTTTCCTCATTAGACCAATCATTTGAGTATAATGCACCATTTGCCATGTACCTTACTAGACACCTGCAACAGCTGGAAAGGCCATAGAAGTACCTCACAAAGAGGATCCTAGGCATTGAACACATGTCGTGCATTGACAGACTCAAAAGACTCCAGCTGTTCTCCGTCTCATATCGCCTACTTAGAGGCGATCTTTGCCTGACTTACAAAGCCATGCCTGACCCAGCTGTGTTAGAAATGCTACATCTAAAGAAATCCCAATCCCTCCACACCACATCCTCTAGAGACCTCAACCTCATTACCACAATCAACAGAACATGCTGGAGGGACAGGTTCCTTACCCAGAGACTGCCCATGCTGTGGAATAGATTTCCCATACACACCAAGCAGAGCACCTCGCTATCCCTCTTCAAGAGAAATCTTGATGAGTGGATGGATAATAGAAAGTTCACTCCAGTGGCTCTACTTGATAGAGGCACAAAGAACTAACATTGTGCAGCATGATGCCAGGGCAATTCTATGGGCTAGGCTTGTAAAGGCTCCAGGGCCATTAGCCTAGTACACACGTATGAACATATGAACTTTTAAACTAGTGTGCACTTCTTTTGTTGTCAGTTTTAAAAGTTGTTAAAAATGGTTTAAATGTTTTTTCTTTGGAAAAAAATGTGTTTGATTTACTTTTTGGGACTAGCAAATATATTAAAGAGCCTTTTCCAGTATTTTTGCTGGGAAAAAAGTGACTTTTTACAACTTTAAATATTTACTAGCTTGTGTTATTTGTTTTCATTGGGAAGGAAACACCATTTTCTTCTTAAACATGGAAAAAACTACTGGTCCCACAGTTGGTCCCACTTCCAAACACAAAAATATAAAATTAAGTAAGCAGTCTTTGCCACAACAGCAGGCTAGCAATTTGCCTCAGCTGCAGGTGGGTGACTCTGCCTTGTCCAGAGATGGTTCCTCAGACCATTCTTCTTTTACCTTGGATTGCTGTGGTGTAGAACCTAGAGCCACAA
Organism: Protopterus annectens; assembly: GCF_019279795.1. Lineage (NCBI taxonomy): Eukaryota > Metazoa > Chordata > Ceratodontiformes > Protopteridae > Protopterus > Protopterus annectens. The sequence goes on along the minus strand of NC_056745.1, from coordinate 916,345,408 downwards.
TGGACGGGCTTAACTACTTTTTGTTTTTTGGGGATCAGCTTGATGAGTAATTAAGGGAGAGCCACTCTTGGCTGTTCTGGGAGAGAGAGCAGGGAAGTCTTCCCTTTTTAGTCAGAATGTTGTGCCCAATCCTGCTGAAGCTCCTGTTGCCATTAACAACCCTGTCGGCCCGATTTTCCTGTCAAAAAGAAACGGAAAACTAAATGTGTTTGCTTATGCTCAAATTTTCTTGGAGTTTATTAGGTTGGGCTCAGGGTCTAGTTCAGGCTGTTGATCCTACTTATGAGGTGGTTTCTGGTAAAAGAAAAAGGGATGAGACTTATGAAGATATTCAAGATTCTGAATCTGAACAGGAAGATGAAGGGGCAGATGCAGGGTTTTCTCCTCAGATTTCTGATGAAGAAGAGCAAGTTATCTGATCCTTCAAGTGAAGATTTTTCTTTCTCTGAGACCATTTCCATAATGTGTCAGTGTTTGCAGTGGGAGAACACCATTAAAATAAAATTTCCAGAACCTTCTCCTAGCCTTACTGTGAAGTCAGCATTGGAGGATATGCCACTGCCTGCAATTGTGCAGATAGACAAAGGAACTTGATACAGTACACAGATAACCTCGCTGCAAAGACCAACCCACTGTTACATGGATTTATGTATACTAGCCTCCTACCTGGGCGCCATTTGTAAAATAGCTGTTGGAGCAGCGTCTTCCCCCTTCTGTCCAAGCTGGTGTGCTTGCCAAAGTAAGTTCTCTCTTCAGTGGTACTGCTTTATAATTCATTTATCCACCTACGTTTTTACCCATTGCTGTCTTTTATTTGTTTTGCAGTTCTTACTATAATGTCTTATGCTGTCCTATATATTTAGTGAATTTACCTTCTGCTAAGGAGTTGTTGGAATCGTACGGCTTGTTTATTGTAATGTTCAAAGCTTTGAACTGCGGAGCTTATAGTCAACCTGCAGGAGTGCCTAGACATGCTACACATGCAAATCCTATTTCATTTGCATTATTTCTTTTTTACATGCTTGCTGTTAAACTCCTGTAGCTATATTTTATTCTGCTAAGACTGAAGGGGTTTGCTATTCATCTGCTTAAACTACACCTGTTTTACCTGGTTGCTAACTTTTAATGTATCTACTTGCTTATCCATGCTAAGAAAAAATGCCGAAACTTCAAAACAAAAGAATACATGGATCTCAGCTCTCCACACGTAAAAAAATAAGATTTTTAATTTTAAGTGCGTTAAAATATCAGTACACTTTTCGTCAAGGCAGATGCCTTAACTTCTTCAGAAACTTCAAACAACATCAAATAACCACCATTTATAATGTGGCTATAACAAGCATTCATTAATCCATTTAATACCTTAAAGGCATATACCGGAATTTAAGCATAAACTAACCCCTATTTAAAATACCATAATCATTTAAACTAACATAGTTTTAACACTATTTAAAACCAATGAAAATAAATCTATATAAATATATACTAGTAAATACTAGTCAATAATTCATTGATGTATATATAAGAATTTGCACATATATATATATATATATATATACATATATATATATACATACATATACATATATATATATATATATATATATATATGTGTGTGTGTATATATATATATATATATATATATATATATATATATATATATATATATACACACACACATGACTACTGCCCAATCCAGTGCAGTAAACAATGCAGTTAATATATTAAATAGATGAAATGAAATAAAATAAACAAACATTTATCTCCAATAAATGAATGACCCACGTAAAAAACATTTAGACGAATAATGATAAAACATATAAACATGTAAAAATGAGAATATACATCTCCTGGAAACTTATCAAATCCAGTTTTTATCCTCACTAAAGGAACCTTTTATTATATTCCCTGTCCAGATTATTTTTTATGATTTATATGTTTTTTATTTCTTATTTTTATTAACCAACTAATCTTCCATGATATTAATATATATAGTTGTTTAACAAGTAGCTATTTCAACACTCACTAATATTACCTGTCTAGGTTTTTCAACCTTAAGATACACATGATGGAGCTCATTTCATTAATGCCTGGAAATTGACAGGCATTTGTCCTGAGCTGCCATAGTAGTTCCTTCCTCTCCAATTTCAAAGACTCAGGTCCACCCCTTTTATCTTTCTCCAGTTGGTCAATAACCCTAAATTTAAATTCATGGCCAACAAACTTACTTGTATGCCTAGCTAATGCATTTTCCAATTTATTTCTACTGATGCAATAAGTATGCTCATAAATTCTTTCACAAAGCTTTCTATCGGTTTTACCGATATAGAAAGCTGGACAGCATATACATTTAGCTAGGTATACCACTTGTTTACTGCTGCAATTAAATCTCCCATTGGAGCTATATTTCAGGCTACCTATTTTGAAGTTACAGCCTTCGTCAATATATTTACAAAACCTACACATGTTACACTTGTACATGCCCTCTTTGTTAGTGTATATTTGACAGTTGGCTTCCAAAATATCCTTCAAATTATTACCACGCCTGTATATAATTTTGGGCCTCTCTGGGAACAAGTCTCTAAAGTGCTTATCGCTCATCAAAAACTCCCAATTTTTCATGATAATATTTGTTATTCTATGGGAATCTATGTTAAAAGTGCATATAAACCCACTGGTGTTGATCATTTCTTTGTTAGTTAGACCCCCTCCTTTTACCTTGTTCAAAATTGGGACATAGTCCCCTATTAGTCTTTTATGCTGAACTTCCTTGATAATCCCCTGAAGGAAGTGCAAAGGGTAACCTCTCTGTATAAAAAAGTTAGACATCAAAATGCACTCTTCTTCAAACTCTTCATCCCTTGTCGTCATCCTGGCTGCCCTAACTAACTGCCCCTTAACCACAGATCTCTTCTGGTATGTAGGATGACAGCTAGTGTAATGCAAATACATGTTGGAATAAGTCTCTTTCCGGTAGATTTTGGAAACAAACATCTTTTCATCATAATCTTTCCTTAAATCCACGTCCAGGTATACAATTCTATCTTTACTAAAGCTATACGTGAAACTCAAGAAATTAGTACTATTATTAAACATTTCCAGCAAACGCTTTAATTCGGCATCTGTTCCTTGAAATAGAATAAATATATAGTCTAAAAAATGCGTGTAAAACAAGATTTTGTCCCCAAAATCGGAGATGTTTAACACGAAAGACCATTCCCAATGTGCCATTACTAGGTTCGCCAGGCCTGCTCCACATGGAAAGCCCATTGCCACTCCAACTTTTTGATGGAAAATGTCATTGTTAAACATTACATAGTTGTAGGAAAGAACCGTATCTATCAGTTCTTCCACTAGTTTAATTTCACTAGTAGGTGCATCCAAAGTCCTTAACATGTGTGAAACCCATTCAATCCCAACCCCATGTGGGATAGATGAATATAAATCCTTTACATCTACTATAACTAAGAAACTGTCAGCACAAAACTCTAAATTATTGATAGCTTGTAAAAATGACCATGAATCTTTTGAAATTTGGCGCTCACATTTAATATATTTCTGCAAAATTTTATCTAATACTTTAGCACACGTATATGTGATGCTATCTCTCCCATCCACCAAAGGTCTCATAGGTGGATTGTTCACACTTTTATGCACCTTAGGGATCCCAAAGAGAACCGGGATCCTTGGCGCTGGTTGCTGCAAATAATTATACAAACTTTTGTCTATTCTAGCTTCAATGTAAAGTTCTCCTATTAGAGCCGAAACCTTCCTATATGCCCCATACATCTCATTCCTAGAGGCTCTTACAAAAGTATCACTGTCCAGAATATTAAACATTCTTGTGTTATAATCGTCAATAGTCATTATAGCAAGGCCCCCACCTTTGTCTGGTTTCATAATATGAATTGGAGCCTGACATAAAAATCTCAAGGTGTCCCTCTCTTCCCTACTTATGTTATATTTGTAACTATTCATGTGACCAGATGCTATTTTGGCCTTTTTTAAGTTTCATAAATCCACTTCACTAACTTTTTCAAAAAGTGCTAGAAGCGGATGCAAAGGGGGGTTATATACACTAGAAACATAGTAATCAGACTTGTTATTCAAATTCTCCCCCATTAGAGCCAACAAATTAAGTTTCCTAGTGAAAATCTTAAGATCAATTAAGGTATTAGCCACATCAGACTGGACAGTAGGAACAAATGTATACCCTTTCGATAGCAAATCATTTGTTTCTGGACAGATGGCTATGTCTGTATAATTAAAAACCTTAAAGTCAAAGCTAGAATTGAAAAGTACATTACATTGAAGCTCGTCATCCGAAAAACCATCAAGAGCCATGTTTACTACCATTTTTTCTTTTTGCTCTTTATTGTTCTGTGCCCCTGACTTCGAGGCCCGAGCTCGAAAATTTCTTTCATTAACGTCCCCTCCAGTTTTATTCTGCCCCGAAGTATTTGGGACAACAGAATTATTGTTTTTTGCTAGTCTTTCACTCTGACGAATAGAACTTTGGCCATCCTGGTGTTTATTCCCCATATGTATACCATTGGTGTTGGAAGAGGCCCATGTCTCAATCTCTGCCTCTTGGTTATTGTCCGTATTAATTGGAGCTTTATTAGTATTGTTAATGTCAATAAATGCTCCCCTTTGAGAACTAGGTGGCTTCGGGTACGCATTACCTGCCCCATAGTCTTTAAGATCACACATTATTTTCTTTATTTTAGTGGTGTTCAATTTTGTTAAATACTGATCGATGCTAACAAAAATCCGGTCATATTCAAACCGGTACCTAGAAAAACTCATGTCATTTTTTATTGAGGAATCCAATTCCTCAATTTCGACCAGTAATTCATCCACCATGAACTGGTAATGTATACAAAATAAATCCAAGAGTTCCATCCCATGTTTATCAAACAAAGAAATTAAGGCTTTATGGAATGCTGATCCCTCCGTAAGCCCCTTTGGGAACTGCCATTGCCTAAGCCCCTTCGGGATTACCTTTAAATTGATGCATTCACGGAAGTATGCTATTTCCAATTGTAGCTTCCGTACCTTACACAATTTCTCGTCAAAAACATTCAATTTAGATGCTAAATCCATGCTTACCTCTTGGTCAGCTTCAGTTATATTGTTCGAATGCACATCGTTAAATGAAAGTGCTCTATGTACCCAGGAATTCAAATTTTCACTTCGTATTAAATTACCATCCATTTGGCGATTCTCCCCTTGGGTGCGTCCCGGGCTGGTTCCGTCAGCAGTTACGCTTCTGCGAACACACATTCCCGTTGACGTTGCTGGTTCTTCACCCAAAGTAAGCCCTCCAGACTGGGGAACTGCATTGACATTTACCGGAACGAAAACTGCAATAGTAGCTGCATTAGGACCCCGCAAATCCTGTTGTAAATTAGTAGCCCCTTCAAGTCTTTGTGTCAGGTTGTCCACCTTTTGGGACAACAATTCTATAAGTGCTGTCAAGTTTCCATCACCCCCGTTGTGATTTGGGGTAGAAGCAGAGCAAAGTGGTGAATCTGGGTCCATGTTACAAACAAAGACAAACCAAGAAAAAATGCCGAAACTTCAAAACAAAAAATACACGGATCCCAGCTCTCCACACGTAAAAAAATAAGATTTTTAATTTTAAGTGTGTTAAAATATCAGTACACTTTTCGTCAAGGCAGATGCCTTAACTTCTTCAGAAACTTCAAACAACATCAAATAACCACCATTTATAATGTGGCTATAACAAGCATTCATTAATCCATTTAATACCTTAAAGGCATTTACCGGAATTTAAGCATAAACTAACCCCTATTTAAAATACCATAATCATTTAAACTAACATAGTGTTAACACTATTTAAAACCAATGAAAATAAATATAAATATTTAACTAATATATTAACTGCATTGTTTACCGCACTGGATTGGGTGTCGTGTGTGTGTGTGTGTGTGTGTGTGTGTATGTGTGTATGTATATATATATATATATATATATATATATATATATATATATATATCTATATATATCTATATATATCTATATATATATATATATATATATATATATATATATATATATATATATATCTATATATATCTATATATATATATATATATATATATATATGTATATCTATATATATATATATATATATATATATATATGTATATATATCTATATATATATATATATATATATATATATGTATGTGTGTGCACATTCTTGTATATACATCATTGAATTATTGACAAGTATTTACTAGTATATATTTATATATATTTATTTTCATTGATTTTAAATAGTGTTAAAACTATGTTAGTTTAAATGATTATGGTATTTTAAATAGGGGTTAGTTTATGCTTAAATTCCGGTATATGCCTTTAAGGTATTAAATGGGTTAATGAATGCTTGTTATAGCCACATTATAAATGATGGTTATTTGATGTTGTTTGAAGTTTCTGAAGAAGTTAAGGCATCTGCCTTGACGAAAAGTGTACTGATATTTTAACGCACTTAAAATTAAAAATCTTATTTTTTTACGTGTGGAGAGCTGGGATCCGTGTATTCTTTTGCTTATCCATGCTGCTAACCCTGTTTTTGATGCTTTGAAGTAAAACTTGTTGACAACTTTTAGACTAGTTCTTATCCCATATGCTGTCTTTTCCTAACCTCCACCAGTTTTGTTTTTCTCTCCCTATTTTTCTTTTTTATATCATAGTAAGCCCAGCCGATCACATTGCTCACACTCATTTCACTGCAACTACTAATTCCCTAATGAACTGATGACTATCAACTACACCTGATACTCCTGTCCTCCAAATTACATTTGGAACCATTTCATAATTTGTGGCTAAGGTTGTTACAACAGCTAAAATAACTTACTGTGTCTTGCACACCTAGTGAGGGCAGAAGCCCTTGTCCCTCCCCTCCCTCTACTGGCCTGACACTCTCCCCTAAGTAAACGCTACCTTGGCGGCCAGTTTAAGACCTTTGGCATAAGTTACTGCAAAAACTAAACTTAAACAAAGACAACTAAAACAAAAAAGAAAGATTATGAATCATAAAACAAGAAATCCACTTTGGATATTGGTACTTACAGGGTTCTGCTGATTGGTTCTTTAGGAAGACACCACAATGCTTCATTCCCCCTTGCTATGCTCGGGCTCACTCAGCTTCCCTCTCCCCATTCCCACCTACCCCTGCTTTCCTTGGAATTATACTCTCTCCACCTCAGCTTAGCCCCACCCACTACATCTCATTCCCCAGTCACACAATTTTCCACTCAGACTAAGCTTCCTCCCTTCCACCTGCCACCACTCCCCCATCCCATAATCATTTACCAACCTATTTATCCACAGCAGCTCACATATGATTTTTCACTCTCCTTCATACTTTTCTTCCCTCTGTTCATCTTTCCTTTTCTTCTCCCAAACTAAAACCTAACAAATGTAAACACCCTCTGCCTCTTTAACACTTCCATCTACTAGTCTTCATAACTCTCATCACAATCATGCTTCCACTCTACCTCATAAGCCCTTTACTGTTCTATTTCTCATTCCTAACTTCCTGTCATGTAGAACTGAATTATCTACAACCATACGTCAATATGCAGATGACTCCATCCTTATCTGCTGCTCTGATGACATCTTTCACTTCCAGTCTTATCACTCAAAACACATTTCACACCGTCGAACAATGGCTAACCGATAACCAGCTCATTGTAAACCCCAAAAAAACAAACTCCTCCTTTCTTCCCTAAATACCTCTCCCATCATAAAACCACCTTTACCATCACATTACGACAACACCCTTATTAAAGCTGATTCTCACATTAAAATTCTGAGTATTTTAATTGATGACCAATTAAAATTTGATCTCCATGTACAACATACAGCACTGTATTAAAAAGGCAAATCAAAAAATGAGATTTTAAGTGCTTCTTTGGACATAGTATTTGCACCCGATGCTGCTGAGGTTAAAAAATGTGATGAGAGAGAGTCTGATTCAGGGAATATCTCAGATTTTTCAGCCCTCTTTTTTTCCAAATTTTCTAAGGGACACTCTATCCTGTTGTCCAGTTTTGGCAAGAAATAAAATAGATAGTCTCAGCAAAATGCTGGTAAAAACGGATGTTGAAGAAGCAATGGCAAGGGGGTTCCAAAAAGAAGACGAGCAACCAAAGCAAACCATACTTTTAACAAGTCAGAATGACACCCCCTCCCCAGCAGTCCCTTTTCTTATCCAGAAAGTCTGAATCTCCATTTCTGTTTCTAGCAACAGATATTTTCAGACACATGGGTTCTGAAGATCATTCATCAAGGTTACAGGTGGAAGTGGGAGGAAATTTCTCATATTCAGGGAGTAATTTCTTATCCACCAGACCGGACTCTCCTATTTTCCCAATTCCTTTCAACATGTGCTGTCTTTGTCTGAGGGAGTAATGAGTCTGGCTCCTCCTTATCAATTTGGGAAAGGTTTTTACTCCAAGATGGTTTTGGTGCCAAAGAATGAAAATGCCTGGAGACCAGTTCCAGGTCTTTCTTTCCTTCCTAAACTGATTAGTGATGATGCCTAAGTTCAAAATATGTAGACAGTTCAGAACTTACTACTACATTTTCATTTAAGTTTTCTCATAACGGTAGATTTAAAAGATGCTTGCCATCACATCTCTCTTCATTCAGATTGCAGATGTTTATTAAGATTTTGTATTTCTCGATTGCGTTCAGATGTTCATCGTGTTACCCTGCTGCAGTCATCACACTTGGGTTATCCTGTCATCAGGCGGTCCCGCAGTCGGCATGAATTCCAAAGTCTTGGTCCGGCGTCGGTTGCTGTCGCTTCTTCCCTGATGTCAGTGCGCCAGGGGTATATAAGAGGCATCCGACGCCATTTTCTTCAGTCTTTCTTGCCGCACGGTGCCCGAAGCAGAAGCAGTTCGCACGTGCCGGTCGGCCGACACCTGAGATTTTCAAATCGAGTTTCAGTCCGAAGTCTTCAAAGCTAAGTACCCCGTTGGGGAACCTTTTCTTGCCTCAGTCCGATGTCAGAAAAAGTTAACAATTGCATTTTATTGTAGGAAGCAAATACCTCATAAGGACTTTCATTCTTATTGTATACCTTGCCTAGGCCCAGACCACGACGTCACTGGTTGTCGGTTTTGCGCTAGGTTCAATAAGCGAACTATAAAGCGACGCTTTGATTTCGCACGACACTACTTCGGTAGGAAATTTAATTACACTATGCCGTCGGAGCAACCGACTACCGGCGTGCATAAAAAATGCAAAGATAAAGACAGGCAGCTTAGATCCAAGCCAAATTCCGAGGCATCGGCTGAGCCGGTCGCCGGTTCTCCATTTTTCAGTGAGGCGCCTACGCAGCCCCTGGCTACTGCAGAATTGTATCCCCAGACTGCTTCAGATTCTCCAGCAGAGAGTTCTAGGCCGACGCAGCCATTTTCTTTAGGCCCTACCGACGACTATGCAGAAGGAGAAGCTGGTGCTGTAGAAACACCTTCGGTTTCTGAAGGTGTCTTCAGACCGACTACTCTCACCATAAAGTCTTACGCTAAGCTTAAGACTCCTCTAAAACCAAAAAAGACTGCACTTCAGTCTCCAGTTCAAGGCCCCATGCCTAAGAAACAGATGCTTAAAATGGCTGAAGATTTGATTTCTTTAATCAGGGGTTCCCATCCCCCCCCCCCCCCGACAAAGGGCCTAGACAAGAGGAGGATTATGCATCCTCTGATCAAGCGTCTGTTTCCTCAGGCTCCTCTGAGGAACAGGATTACTCCTTTCCCCCTTATGAAGATTCTGATGCTGAAAATTCCATTCCCTCAGCTTCTCCCCCTGAAGACTATTCCTTTGGGGAAACCTTACATACCATGAGGGAACATTTCCACTGGGAAGGTCAGGACTACTCCGACTCAAAGAAAAAGCTCCGAGAGTTCCTTTTACTCCCCCAGTATAAACCACTTGCTATCCCCCCAGTTTTAGACATTGTGGATGATGTTTTCTTAGAATCTAGTCTAAATCCAGATTCTCTGCCTCCTGCTCCAGCCAAACCAGATAGATACTATAGAGTGCCTGACTCACACAAATTCCTTTACAAAAGCCCTGTTGCTGATCCAGAGACAATCTCCCAGGGTCCCAAAGGAGCTAAGGCTTCTATGGCTAAAAATCCTGTACCCTCTGAAAGGGACTCCAGAGCACTAGATAGGTGGGGGAAGAAGGTTTACACCTCAGCTACTCTAGCTATGAGAGCACTAAATTGTCACTTTCACATGCTTAAATACCAGTAATTCCTAATGTCTCAAATAAAACAAAAGATGAGCACGCACCCTCAACAGTCTGAATTCAAGGAAATGCAGGATCTGTTGCATGTAGCTGAACAGGTGGGCAAACATACTTTACAATGTGGTTTTGATTCCTTGGAAGCTTCCTGTAGAGCAGCTGTAACTGGGTCTGTTATACGTAGGCATGCTTGGTTAAAGGAACAAACTCTGCCTGATCATGTTAAAGCAAAGTTACTAGATGCATCCTTACAGCAGGATTTCTTATTTGGGGTTAAAGCAGAAGAGGTTTTAAAGAAAATGGAGGATAAGGCAAAATCTATGCAGACGGTCAAAGATTTCTTACAGGTACAGCCCCCACGCTTCAGCAGAAATTGGCCAACAAAAAATTGGTCCTTTCCAGCTTCTGACAGACCACAGAGGGGTAAATACAGGTGCCCAAGGGGCAGAGGACAAGCACAAATCCCTTACAAACCTCGCCAATGGGGCACTGCAACACAGAAGTGAGGAGAAGACAGGTCCCAAACTACTAAAAGACAAACACAATGACTCAAACCTCAAACTGCCAAGCAAAACTCTCTTGGCAGCTCCCTTGGGAGGAAAATTATCACTTTTTGCAGACAACTGGCGCATCGTCACAAAAGACAAATGGGTCCTAGACATTATCTCGCAAAGATACAGATTCCATTTCCACACCTTGCCAAGGATAAAAGGAATGCCAAACCTGCCACAAAATCAATGGGCAGAGGCACTAAAACAAATTACAGCTCTCATGGACATGAGAGCCATTCAACTGATACCTACACAGGAGCAAGGCCAAGGATTTTACTCAAGGCTCTTTCTAGTCCCCAGAAAGGACAATGCCTGGAGACCCATTCTGGACCTTTCAATTCTAAACACCTTCATTGCAAGTACCCAAATTCAAGATGCTAACACTACAGCAGCTTCTTCCCATGTCGGGCAACAAAGCTTGGCTAGTAACGTTGGACCTCAAGGAGGCATACCTACATGTCCCTATCAGACAAAGTTGCAGAAGATACCTCCGTTTCATTGCAGGTTCAACCCATTACCAATTCTCTGCACTGCCCTTTGGCTTATCTACTGCGCCCAGGGACTTCACAAAATGCCTGGCACCAGTAATTGCATACTGCAGACAAAGAGGAATTCAAATATACCCATACCTGGACGACTGCCTCATCCAAGCAGAAAGCAAGGGCATTCTCTTACAACATCTGGCTTTTGTAAAACACTTTTCAAGTTGCCTAGGGTACACAGTAAACGAAAAGAAATAAAAACTAGTGCCCTCGCAAAATATGACATTCCTGGGTGCCAGCTTGAATAAAATGGCCCAGATGGCTTATCTGACGCCAGACAAACAACTACAACTAACTCAATACTTCAAAACAGTGGCAACAAAGACCCAACTCCCTGCAAGAAAAATTCTGCAGGCCTTGGGCTTCATGGCATCTTGCATACTACTGATACCATTTGCAAAACTGCATATGAGAAAATTGCAATGGTACCAAAAAAGCGTATGGACTCAACACAGCCACAGCTTGGAAACAATGATACCTCTCATTCCCTGCCTTCAACAGGAGTTTCTATGGTGGTCACAGGCATGCCACCTCAACAAGGGTCAGCCTTTCACCTTACCCCCAGCCAGGCAAACTATGACAACAGATGCATCGGACTATGCCTGGGGGGCACACATGGCAGGACAGTGCGTTCTAGGCATATGGACTGCAGATCAAAGGAATCTGCACATCAATCAAAAAGAAATGCTAGCTGTACAGAATGCCCTGACAGCCTTCAAGGACCTCTTACATCCAGGACAGCTTATCATAAGGACAGACAACACCACAGTAATGTGGTATATAAACAAGGGGGTACACACTCCTACCCTCTATGCAGGCAAGCAATGACCTTGTGGAACACAGCACTGGCTTACCAAGTTCAATTACAAGCTCAATTCCTGCCAGGAGAAAAGAACACATTGGCAGACGACCTAAGCAGAAACATCATGGATCCCCACGAGTGGAAACTGGATCCAAAAGTATTTGCAATGATAACTCAAACATGGGGGCATCCAGACATAGACCTGTTTGCCAGCCCCCAAACTATCAGCTAACAAAATTTTGCACAAGGACTTTTCACCATCAAGCTTGGAAAGTGGACGCACTCTCATTCAGTTGGAAAATGCTGACAGTATATGCCTTCCCTCCATTGCCCCTTCTCACAAAGGTGCTGCTGAAAGTCAGGATGGAGAGACCCTGAATGATATTCATTGCCCCAGACTGGCCATGCCAGCACTGGTACCCACTGTTAAGGAATATGGCCCAGGGCCCACCATGGATTTTACCACAAATTGCTCATCTGCTCACACAGCAAGACAGTCCGATTCTACACAGCCAGCTCAAAACCTTAAACTTGGCTGCATGGCAAATCACCTAAGCAACCAGCCAGCTCCTCTTTCACAAGCTGTTATGGATGTTATTCTGGAGGCCAGGAGGCCCAGCACCAGGAAAGCCTACTCAGACAAATGGAAAAGGTTTTGCGCCTGGAATCAAGCTAAAGGCCAAGATACCCTTCAGCCGGACATACCTCGGATTCTACAATATTTAACTGAGATGTTACACAAAGGGCTTTCTTTTTCATCTATTAAAATCCACGCCTCAGCTATTTCAGCTCACTACAACACGGATCCTCCCTTATTTTCACATCCACTTCTAAGGCAGTTTCTCAGAGGGGCCAAAAACATTAGGCCTCCCAGGAGAGCACCAACACCTACTTGGGACCTCAATTTTGTTCTGGAAAAACTTGCGCTACCTCCTTTTGAGCCAGCTTTCTCGGCTGACTTAAAGTTTATATCATGGAAGACTGCCCTGCTGCTAGCAATTACTTCAGCCAGAAGAGTCTCAGAGCTTCAGGCACTAATGGCAGTAGAGCCTTTCCTCATTTTTCATCAAGACAGAGTTTCTCTATGAACTATAACCCTTCCTTTATACCTAAGGTGGTATCCAGTGTGGCTCTAAATCAAACCATCTATTTACCCACCTTTTTTCCAAATCCACAGAACAAAGGAGAAAGACTCCTGCATTCCTTGGACATTCACAGGCAGCTACGTTACTACTTGGAAAAAACTAAGGTTTTCAGAAAATCTGACCAGCTTTTTGTATCCTATGCTACAGCATCACAAGGAAAGGCTGTCTCAAAACGGACCATTTCCAAATGGATAGGACATTGCATATGTTTTTGCTACACCCACCACGGAAAACCAGTTCCTGCTAGCATAAGACACCACTCTACCAGGGCAGCAGCTACATCTACAGCCTTCCTCAGGGGGGTGCCAACCAAGGATATTCTGGAAGCTGCAATTTGGAGTTCAGTACACACCTTCACCAAACACTATCATTTACCACTTTACTCTAAGACTAGAGCTGGCTTCGCCACTGCAGTTTTGCAGGGCCTTCTAGCCTCCTCTAACCCTGTTTGACTCCACCTCCCATCCTTAGCTTTGGGATTCTACCCAAGTGTGATGACTGCAGCAGGGTAACACGATGAACATAGTACAGTTTTGTACCTACCATAAATGTAGATGTTTGAATGTACACCCTGCTGCAGTCCAGGTTACCCTCCCTCCATCCCCTCCGTCCTAACTAAAACCTTTCAATACCTTAAAATCTGATGCAACCTTTGTGGTGTATTTGCTTATAGCTGAAGGGATGTTTTGTTTGTGCTAAACTTTTATTATTGGTACTATCTACTGACCACCTTTTGGGGGGCACCTGACATCTGGGGCAAGAAAAACTGAAGAAAATGGCATCGGATGCCTCTTGTATACCCCTGACACACTGACGTCAGGGAAGAAGCGACAGCAACCGACGCCGGACCAAGACTTTGGAATTCAGGCCGACTGCAGGACCACCTGACGACAGGATAACACAAGTGTGATGACTGCAGCAGGGTATACACTCGAACATCTACATTTATGTTAGGTACAAAACTGTACTTTCTCTGTCTTATCCTTTAGAAAATCCACTGCACCAAGAGTGTTTACAAAGTTTCTAGCTCCAGTCATAGGTCATTGCAGGCTGCAAAGTATCCACATTTCAAAGGGATTTTCTTCCAGAGGAAAAAGTAAATAGCTCTATTTAGATCTGTTTCTAGTGTTTTTTTTTTCACTCAGACTCCAGTCACTGCAAGGGAAATACCTCAAGAGTTTGGATCTCCTGGCATCTGTGATTCTTATGATACCCGTGACAAGACTCCACATGTGAAGATTACAATGATATGTGAAGTCTCTTTGATCTCTGCACAAAGAGCCATTATCCTTTCAAATCCCAGATGTGGGATTTGTCAGAATAGAAATCATTTAATGGAGAGAGTATATGTCCCCGGGGTCTGATCTGACCCCCCCCCCCCCAATTAAAGCCAAAACAGTCAGTCATCATCAGGAGGGATAAAACTGCAAGGTTTGAGGACAGATGCAAGCACATTAATATAAAATAGATGCTTATTCTAATCCGTGCACTCAACTCTCTGAATCATCTTTGTTGCAGACAGTACTGCAGTCATGTGATACATCAACAAGCAAGGGGGACTCAAGTCTGACCTCCTCTGCAGACTAGCCATGTTAACTTGGGATATTGCGTTATAGCACAGTCTCACTCTACAGGTATTATACAGCCCATCAAAGCATAATTTTTGTGGCAGACCAGCTGAGCAAAACAAAGTCAGTCACTCACGAATGGAAACTAAATCAGGGGATCTTCCAGGATTTCATCCATCTATCAGGATTTTCTCATATGGACCTCTTTGCTCCTGTCTTAACAGTCAGCTGAAAATGATTTGCTCCAGGACTCCATGCAAGAAGGTCTGGAAGATGGATGCCTTTTACTTTTCTTGGACAGGAATGTTCCTCTATGCTTCAGAGATTCAGAAGGAATCCCCCAAGGTCATTGTGGTGAACCCCTTCTTACTCAGGCAGCAGTGGTTCTCTCTTCTTTTGGAAATGGCCAGGGTCAGTTACAAAGCTTCTTTACAGACTGGATCTACTCACACAAGAACAAAAGTCTTTGATATACTCTGATTCCAGTCAACATCTTGAGTACCTGGATATAGGGCCGTATTTCCCTTTAAGCACTTGTTTACTGAGAATGTGCAGCAGGTATTAATTTAGGCAAGAAAGCCTACTACTAGAAAGTGATGCATTAGCAAATGGAAAAGATTTTCTAGTTGGTTTGACAGCATAATCAGCACCCTATTCAAGGTAGTGTTTCAGTGGTTTCACAGTGATGTTATTCATGTTTCACTGTTGCAGTCATTACATTTGGGTAATCTGCTGACAGGTTGCCCTCAGTTGGCCTGAATTCCAAAGTCGTGGGTCCTGCATCGGTTGCTGTCTTCTCTTCCATGATGTCAGGCCGTCAGGGGTATAAAACATGCAGCCGACGCCATTTTCTTTAGTCTTTCTTGCTGCGCGGTGCCCGAAGCAGAAGCATTTCGCAAGTGCCGGTCAGCCGACTATTGAAATATTCGAGTGTGAGTTTCAGAACCGAAGTCTTCACTAAAGCTAAGTACCCCATTGGGGAAACTTTTTTCTTGCTTTTTACCGTTGTCAGAAAAAGTTAATAATTGTATTACTTGTGGGAAGCAAATACCTCATAAGGATTTCCATTTATACTGTATTCCTTGCCTAGACCCTGATCACAACATGCCTGGCTGTCGGTTTTGTGCTAGATTTAACCAACACACTATTAACCGTCTGTATATTTTTGCTTCAAAGTATTTTGGAAACAGATTTAACTACCTAGAAATGTCGTCTGATAGCAATATGACTACCAGAGTACATAAAAATCTCAAAGAAAGGACAGAGAAAGGCAGTCGAGATCCAAAACTGATGACAAATCTTCTCCTAAGCCAGTCACCGGTTCGCCAGTACTCAGTGAGGTGCTTTCACAGCCCCTGATACCCTCTACCTTTGAGTAGCAGGCCTCTCCCGACACCCATGTGGAGTCTGGCATGCCACAAGATACTCGAGGTATTGGACCGACGGATGTATCTCCCTCGGATGGGTCTAGAGCCGCTGAGCAGGCACCGGCTTCTGAGGGTGTATTCAGACCTCAACATTTATATATCAAACCGATGACAGCTGCAAAACCAAAGAAAAGGGCAACTTCTAAAACTAAAAAAACAACGCATGAGCCACGTGAACAGGCCTCTATGCCTAAAAAACAGATGATCAAAATGGCTGAAGACCTTATTACCTTGATCAGGGGTACCCATCCCCCTCCAGATAAGAGGCCTAGGCAAGACACTGATTATGAATCTTCAGATCAGGTTTCTATTTCTTCTAATCAGGAATCATCTATACCTCCCTATGAGGATTCTGATGCTGAGGAGTCTATTCCATCTGCATCTCCTCCAGAGGATTATTCATTTGGAGAAACCTTGCATACTTTGAGGGAGCATTTTCACTGGGAGAGTCAAGACTTCTCAGAATCAAAAAAGAGGCTCAGGGATTTCCTCCTTCTCCCTCAGCACAAGCCTTTAGCCATTCCCCCTGTTTTAGACATTGTGGATGATGTGTTTTCGGAGTCGAGCTTGACCCCTGACTCCTTACCTGGCTCCCAGTAAGCCTGACAGATATTACAGGGTCCCTGACTCACATAAAATTTTATCTAGAAACCCTGCTGCTGATCCTGAAACTATTTCACAGGGTCCAAATGGAGTTAAGGCCTCAACAGCAAAAAATCCTACCCCCTCTGACAGAGATTCAAGGGCACTAGACAGATGGGGAAAAAAGGTTTATACATCTGCAACCTTGGCAGTCAAGGCCTTAAACTGTCAATTTCATATGCTTAAGTACCAACAACATGTTATGGGATTGCTGAAACAGAAAATGATGTTGATTTCAGACTGTGCAGAAAATAAAGACTTGCAGGAATTATTGCATGCAGCTGAACAAGTTGTAAAGCATACTTTGCAATGTGGTTTTGATTCCTGAGAGGCCTCCTGCAGGGCCGCAGTTACTGGATCTGTGATTAGGAGGCATGCCTGGTTAAAGGAACAACATTTGCCTGATCATGTTAAAGCTAAATTGCTAGATGCACCTTTACAGCATGATTCTCTGTTTGGTATTAAGGCAGAAGAGGTTTTAAAGAAAATGGAAGACAAAGCTAAGTCTATACAAACTGTTAAAGACTTCTTACAAGTGCAGCCACCAAGATTCAGTAGACACTGGCCTACAAAAAATTGGTCCTTTCCTGTGTCAGACAGAGCTCAAAGGGGCAAATCCAGACACCCAAAGGGTTCCGGATACCAGGCGCACGATTCATACAGGTCAAAGCAATGGGGCACATCTACCATCAAATCAGGGGGAGATAAAGCGCAAACCTACAGAAAACAGTCCTAATGACTTCCCTCTGCCTACACCAAGCCCTGTTCTTTTGACAACACCCTTAGGGGGAAAATGAGCACTTTTTGCTCAGAAGTAAGTGGCAGTTAATAACCCAGGACAACTGGGTACTAAACATAGTATCACAGGATACAGATTCCATTTCCACTCTGCCAATGGCAAACAGTTGGCCAGATCTGCCCACAAATCAATGGGCAGAGGCACAGAAACAGGTTACGTCCCTCATGGATGTGGGGGCCATTCAGCCAGTACCAGAGCAGGAAAAAGGACAAGGATTTTACTCAAGACTGTTCTTGGTACCCAGAAAGGACAAGGCCTGGCGGCCAATACTGGATTTATCAATTTTGAACACATACCTGGACATTCCAAAATTCAAAATGCTGACTTTGCAGCAGCTTCTGCCCATGCTGGGCAAGCATGCTTGGCTGGTAACATTAGACCTAAAAGAGGCATACCTGCATGTCCCAATAAGACAATCATGCAGAAGATACCTCAGATTCAAGGCTGACAATGCATTACCAATTCTCTGCACTGCCCTTTGGCTTATCTACTGCGCCCAGAGTCTTTACAAAATGCCTGGCACCAGTAATTGCATTTTGCAGACAAAGAAGTATACAAATATATCCTTACTTGGACGACTGTCTCATTCAAGCAGAGAACAAGGACACTCTTCTTCGACACCTGGCGTTTGTGGAAAGGCTTCTAACATGCCCTAGGGTACACAATAAACGAAAATAAATCACAACTGGTACCCTCTCAAAAGATAACATTCCTGGGTGCAAGCTTGAATACAACTGCCCAGATGGCTTATGCCAGACAAACGAAGGCAACTGACTACTTACTTCAAACTGATGGCAACAAAAACCCAGTCTTCTGCAAGACAAATTCTGCAGGCTCTGGGCTTCATGGCATCCTGCATCCTACTAATTCCATATGCAAGACTGCATATGAGGAAACTTCAATGGCACCTAAAAAGTTTATGGAGTAAACATTCACACGGTCTGGAAACAATGATTCCTCTCATTCCCTGCCTGCAGCAGGAGTTTCTATGGTGGGCAAAGGCCTGTCACCAAAATATGGGACAGCCCTTCACTCTACCCCCTGCCAGCCAAATCTTAACACATGCATCAGATATTGCCTGTGGGGCCCACATGGCAGGAAGATGCATTCAGGGCATATGGGCACCAAAACAAATGCATCTACATATCAACCAGAAAGAGATGCTAGCTGTTCAAAATGCCCTAACAGCTTTCAAGGACTTACTTCATCCAGGACAACTACTGCTAGACTGACAGCACCACAGTCATGTGGTATATAAACAAGCAAGGGGGGGGTACACACTCGTATCCCCTTTGCAGATTAGCCATGGCACTGTGGGACACAGCTTTGACCTACCAAATACATCTTCAAGCCCAATTCCTGCCAGGAAAACAAAACACTCTGGCAGACTATTTAAGCAGAAACCTTCCGGATCCTCACGAGTGGAAACTAAATACACAAGTCTTCAGCATGATAACAGAGAAATGGGGGAGCCCAGACATAGATCTATTTGCCTCTCCTCAAAATTATCAATTGAAAAGATTCTGTATAAGGACTTATCACAGACAAGCATGGAAAGTGGACGCCCTTTCCTTCAGTTGGAAAAACATATCAGTTTACGCCTTTCCTCCTCTGCCTCTTCTACCCAAGGTCCTCCTAAAAGTCAGACAAGAGAAGCCAAAGATGATATTAATTGCCCCGGACTGGCCCTGCCAATACTGGTACCCAATCCTAAGGAACTTGTCTCAATACCCAGCATGGACCGTGACTCCAAGACCACAACTACTGTCCCAGCAAAACATTCAGATCCTGTACAATCAACTACAGACTCTAAACCTGGCAGCATGGCTAATCATGTAATCATACAAACAACACCTCTCAGTAAAGCTGTGATGGATGTCATTTTGGAAGCCAGAAGGCCTAGTACTAGAAGATCTTATGCTGACAAGTGGAAGAGATTCTGTGCTTGGAATCAAGCATACAGCAGAACCAAGTATTCCTCAGGTATTACAATACATAACTGAGATGCTTGACAAAAACTGCGGTGGTGGTGCTGCGGTAGCATTGTCGCCTCACGGTAACATGTTGTCCTGTTCGATTCTCAGCTAGAGCGTCTTCTGTGTGGAGACATGTGTGAATGGGCGTACCTTCGTTGAAGGTTGTGCGTCAGGGCTGGCAACTCAGCAAGTAAAAATTACTGCCAATCATTAGCGAACCGGAGTTCAGCTGTGGTGACCCCTAACCAGGAAAAGCCAAAAGGCACACAACAACTGAGATGCTTACAAAGGCCTATCTTTCTCATCAATCAAAATCCATGCCTCTGCCATTTCGGCTCATTACAACACAGAGTCACCAATCTTTTTTCATCCTTTACTAAAGCAGTATCTTATAGGAGCCAAAAATTTAAGGCCCCCTAGAAGATCACCATTACCTGCATGGGACCTCTATTATGGGTTGGAAAAGCTCACCCTGCCTCCATTTAAACCAGCTGCTACCGCTGATATGAAGTCCTTATGGAAGACAGCCCTGATACTAGCAATTACTTCAGTAAGAAGAGTTTCAGAGCTACAGGCCCTCATGGCTGTAGAGCCTTTTATCATATTTTACCCGGACAGGGTGTCTCTGAGGACAAATCCTACTTTTATGCCTAAGGTGGTTTCCAGTGTGGCTCTTAACCAAACAATTCATCTGCCAACTTTTTATCCAAATTCACAGAACAAAGGGGAGAGAATTCTGCATTCCTTGGACGTACAGACAGCTAAGATTTTACTTGAGCAGGACTAAAGCTCTAAGAAAAAACTGAGCAATTGCTAGTGTCATATGCTGCAGGATTAGAAGGAAAGGCTATTTCAAAGCAGATAATTTCAAAGTGGGTAAGTCACTGCATCAGTTTCTGCTAATTACACCATGGTAAACCTGTGCCCAAGGGCATTCGGTCTCATTCCACCAGAGCTGCAGCTACTTCAGCAGCCTTTCTCAGAGGAGTACCAACGAAAGACATTCTAGAGGCTGCTACTTGGAGTTCTGTTCACACCTTTACAAAGCATTACCATTTGCCTCTCTACTTTAAGTCCAGGGCAGGCTTTGCCACTGCAGTGCTGCAGGGCCTTATAGCCGCACCTAATGCTGTTTAGCTTCAGCTTCCCAACCATAGCTTTGGGATTCTACCCAAATGTAATGACTGCAACAGTGAAACACAAAGAACATAGTACAGTTGTGTACACTTACCATAAATGTAGATGTTCGAGTGTATTCACTGTTGCAGTCCAGGTACCCTCCACCATCCCCTGTCATTCTGAAGTTTATCTTTCCTTCACTATCTTCTACAACCTATGTGGTGTATTTGCTTGTAGATGAAGGTAAAGTTTATATTGATGCATGTATTTATATATATATATATATATATATATATATATATATATATATATATAAAATATTGCTACCTTTTTGGGGGCACCTGACATTGGGGGCAAGAAAAACTAAAGAAAATGGCGTCTGCTGCATGTTTTATACCCCTGACGACCTGATGTCATGGAAGAGAAGACGGCAACCGACGCAGGACCCAAGACTTTGGAATTCAGGCCGACTGAGGGCAACCTGCCAGCAGATTACCCAAATGTTATGACTGCAACAGTGAATACAGTCGAACATCTACATTTATGGTAAGTGTACACAACTGTACTTTTGTGAGAGTTGCTATTAAATGGCATTTCTTAGCTCCTGCATTAACCGGACATTTCAGCATGTCTTCCCATGGATCCCCTCTTTCATTGCATTCTCTTATGAAAATGTTTTTGAAAACAGTTTTGCAAAAGAGACCTCCTAGGAACCGATGGCTTCTTCCTGGAATCTTAATTTTGTGTTGAGAAGCTAACACTTAATAGATTTGAACTAGTTCATTAGGCTCACTTGAGGCTCTTAACATGGAAAACTGTTTTTTACTGATTGCACTAACCTCTGCAGGAAGAGTATCTGAGTTGCAAGCTGTTATGGTGAGTCATCCCTTTTTCGTTTTCCACAGAGATAGGCTTTCTTAGAGAACTAACTCTCCTTTTGTGCCTAAAGTGGTATCTGAGTTTACCTTAAGCCAAGCTATCCATTTCAATGTTCTTTCCTGAACCCAAAAATGAGGTAGAAAGGATACTGTGTATCTTGGATATATGCAGACAACTTTGGTACTGTCTTGACTTTGAATGAGCTCTGCTGCATTAGCCATGCCTTCCATCCCCCTTAGTTTTTTGAGAGTGTTGCTTTGCCAGGGTCTGTGTACTCTTGTTAGTTAGTATGACAAGTCTGAAGGGCTTGGAGCTCACACCTGTATTTTTAGGCAGTTCAGCTCAGCTCAAGCTGCCTAATGCTTGAGCACATTGAAGGTGCCCTGAATCTTTGGAAGCTGGCTGGCTGTGATACCCTTAGCAGGATATAACTCCTGTAGCAAAGGCTTCTGCAGCAGTGATCATTCAGATATCTATGTTATTTTAAGTTTACTTACATGACTCTACTGCAAAGTGTCTAGCCCATTGTGTTGCCTTTTATTTGAAGTACAATAAAAACCTTTATGGTCGTATATGAGCTCATTCCTCAAGAAATGCAGCTATGTACAGCATATCGAGGAGAATTTCTACTTAAGAGCTGTTAAGGTGCAGCAACATGAAATAGTGCCTCTTTGTAAATGCAAATTAAAAGCTTAGCCTAAGAGTAACACAGGTTTTGGCATAAGTATACTTCAAGGGATGCTGTAACTGTCCTTTTATACAGGATCACTACTCTAGTGCTTAGGAGGCTTAACAAATGTTTTGTTGCTCTGCTTCAGCAGCCCGTCTTAAAGTTGGAAATTACAGTAGTGTCAGGTACTTTAACAGTAGATGTCCTTCCATATTACTGGTGCAGTACTCATAACCTAAAGGATGTCCTACCAAGGATAGCCCAACATCCAGCCAGTGTACCAAAGCCTTTAATACTTGAAGGCATCGTAAATCACACACATCCTCCCCATGCAAGTCATAGGGTATAAAGGTGATTTACAGATGCAGACACATATGGACACACACACACACACACACACACACACACACACACACACACACACACACACACACACACACACACACACAACTTTGCCACCAATCCGAATGTCATTGTGCTGGATGCCAAAACGTATTTAAGATAAATGCCCCGTTGGGGTTTCTTATCTGTCTTTTTTTTATTTAGTGCTGTTGGGTTCATCTCCTCCAGAAAGGGAAAATGTCAGTGTGGGAGGCAGATTCCACATAAAGACTGTCATGACCAGTGTCTTTTCTGTTCAGGTGCTTCCCATGACCATACGCAGTGCTTTATATGTCAGGCTTTTGTCTTAATATTCTATATAGTTGTCTCTCCTCTTTATCTGTTTACCTTGAAAACAAACATCTTAAGCTGTTAGCTCAAGTTGCTATGGTGAAATCTTCTTATTCCGTGGGTCAACTTTCTGCAATGAAAAAGGCCAAAAAACTTTGGTCTGATGCAGCTGCTGTCCAGCCTTCCTTGGATGTCTCTCTCAAGGCTAGTAAAAGCCCAAAAGATCATTCAGTGGTTGCCATGGATTCCTGTTCTGCAGCCCTGTCAGGGGCCGGAATGGATCCGACTTTTTGCACATCCCCGGAGGCTTTGCAAACATCTACTCTGGACATCGAGGGGGAGCTTCCACTGATTATATCCAAGGGACTGAAGGGGATCCGCAGATTTTAGTAAGGGTCAAGATTTCTGCTACTCTTATTGAATGTTGCCAGGGGTCTGACCCTTCTAGGATGTTTCATGCGGACTTCCCACAGAAAAAGAAACAGAAAACCAAGCATATTTAAGGATCCCAATGTGAATGACAGGGATTTACTCTGGGGTTATTTAATGCTTTAATGGGTTTAAAGCCTCCTCAAGGGTTGTGTTTGCCTGCCCCTCTATGGACTTCCACTCCTATTAATAGATACAGGGAACTAGATTCTTCAGTTGAGTATCTGGATTCTGAAGAAGATTTCCTGGTTACTCTTGCCCAATTCCTTCCACCTTGGAATATTCTTCAGAGGAAGAGGATTCTATTAGTCCAGGTTCTCCTTTGGAAGAACTCTCTTTTGGAGATACTGTTGTCCTCATGATGGAGTTTTTTAAAGTGGGATTGTTCACAAGTTTATATCATTCAGAAAAGGTATCATGAGCTCCTCCAGATGGTGTCTCCTAAGCTGTTGGCTGTTCTCCCTGTTTTGGCTGCCCTCCTGGATACCTTTTCAGTTGCTTCCGTGGCCCCTAATTCTCAGCCCCATGCACCGAAGAAACCTGATAGATTTTGCAAAGTATCTTATTAATGCCCTTCTACTGATCCTTCTGTAGTGCCTGTCTCTTCTGACAATGCCTACGAGCTGCTCCCCTCAGATATAGGGATAGTAGGGCTATGGGGATGCTGGGCAAAAACATTTACACTGCTGCACTAACAAACTGATATGACCAGGTATGTTTTGACCCTCCTTTCTCAGGTTTCCAAAGTATTTTTTGACCTTCCTGACTCTGAGGGGAAGGCTTCTGCCCTTTCCTTGTTGGGCTGTACCTCTTAAGTTGCTCGTCACTCTTATTAAATGCAGCTACAGTGCAGCTGATGCTTTTTCCAGGGCTGCTGCCTTTGGTTCAGTAATGAGACATTACTCTTGGATTTAACTTCAGACTTTGCTTAATATCATTAAGACCAAACTATTGGATGCTCTTTTGGATAATACAAATCTTTTTGGTGTTGATGGTAAACTTTTCAAGTCACTCCAGGTTAAGGGTAAAGCCTTGCAGGAAACATATCTGTGCTTCTCCTATTCCTAGGTTTCAGAGGCATTATCTTTCCAGCAGCAAATACAACAAAGACCAGGAACCCTCTCTTACTCTCTGCATACACTGCCTTCTTGGAGTACACAGTTACTTCACATCACACACTTAGTTTATGTATACTGCTAAGTAGGCAGTTAAACAATAAAGTCATCCGGTAATACCATGAAACACTTAAATATTTAAAGTAATACTTGCCAATTAAAATCAACATTCATATCCTTTGGAAACAAAGTATCAAACTTTAATATATACACTGCTTCTTTATAAAGAAGTTTATTCATGCCCACCCCCCAAAAAAATAAAACACACACTACTTTTTCTAAAATTGTGGCTTATAACCAATGAACAGAACTACCATGTGCTTCCAAAAAATGTTGTGCCACTGAACTCTGTTCCTTTTTATTTAATATATCACAAACATGTTCTAATAGCCTTATTTTAAAAGCCCTTTTGGACTCACCCACATAAAACTTATTATAGGGACATCTGAGGGCATAAATAATGCCCTCAGTGTCACACCTATAATTCCCACAAACTTCAAATCTTTGACCATTTAAAAGTCCAAAATAAGGCACAATAAATTTGCATGCCTTGCATTTGCCACATCCTAATGTCCTTTTTGTTCTTAATGACTCATATAAGACCTCCTTGGGTCTGCAGAACCTAGATTTCACAAAAAAGCTCTTAATATTCCTACCCACTCTATATGACGCAACAAGTTTATTAGGCATCCATGAACATCCAACCTTTAAATTTGATAACTGTTGCCACTGTGTTTGTACTATCTCATAAATCCTATTGCTAAATCCATTATATGTGTTTACAAAATACATTTCACCATGAGATTCAGTATTATTTAATTTGGAAACTCCCTTCCATTTTCTATTGTTTTCTATATATTCTTTATTAAATCTAGACCATGCCTTAGCAGTTATATCTTCACCATAACCATGCTTTCTGAACATCTCAAAAGTATAACCTATCTCCCTTAAAAAATCTTGTTCATCGCTGCATAGTCTGTAAAGACGTATGCATTCACCATAAGATAAGGCATCAATCGTATGCCCAGGATGACAACTTGTTGCTTTCAAATAATATATATCCACCTGAAATTTCCTATGTACTTTTGTAGTTAGTATTCCATCTTCCTTAAGTAACAAATCTGCATCCAAAAAGGACACATTCTTCCCTATTTGGATGCCATCAAATGTAAAATTAAATCTGTTTACTTGTAATTCATCAAAAAAATTCTGCACATCCTGTTCCCCTCCTGTCACTGTCAGTTTTATGCCTTGTTCAACGCCCGAACTATTCGTCATAGGGCTATCTTTGTTGCTAAATTCTTTCACTCTCGTTCTCTGTATTCCGAAATGGCTTTGTAAGGATAAAGACAGACCACGTAGGTCCAAAACTGCCGACTATGCTTCCATTAAGCTAGTCGCCAGTCTGCCGGTACTCAGTGAGGTGCTTTCGCAGCCCCTGATACCAGCTTCTACAGATTCACAGGCCTCTACTGAGACCCATTCAGAGTCCAGTATGCTGCAAGATGCTTCTTCGACTATGGAACCTGCAGCTGTCTTTACCTTGGAAAGGTCTGGAGCCGCTGTGCAGACATCGGCTTTTGAGGGTGTATTCAGGCCTTCTGATGTTCGTATTAAACTGACTAATTCATTTTTGACTAAAACTACTGAATTTGTCAGGCCCAGAGTTCGCACTACGCCTAGGAAACCGATGACCAAAGCGCATTTTGAAGCTCCCATGCCTCAGAAACAAATGCTTAGAATGGCTGAAGACCTTATTACTTTAATTAGGGGAAGCCAGCCCTCCCCCTCTAAAAGACAAAGAATTGATTTTCCTTCTGATTCTACAGATCACGAGTCCAATGACTCTGACCCCTCTGATTACCAGGACATAACCTTATCCACCTATGAGGATTCAGATGCAGAGGATTCCATTCCCTGTGCCTCCCCTCCAGAGGACTTTTCTTTCAGTGAAACCTTGCATACCCTAAGAGAGCATTTCCGCTGGGAATGCCAGGACTACCCTCAGTCAAAAAAGAGACTCAGGGAATTTGTAGACTTGCCTCCACACAGGCCTCTAGCTATACCCCCTGTCCTTGATATTGTAGATGATATCTTCATGGAATGAAGTCTTACCCCTAATACTTTTTCTCCAGTTCCAAGAAAGCCTGACAGGTACTACAGAGTACCTGGCTCTCACAAATGTCTCTCTAAAAATCCTACTGCGGATCTGGAGTCCGGTATGCCCGCAATATGCTTCATCGACTGTGGAACCTGCAGATGTCTGTACCTTGAATGGGTCCGGAGCCGCTGTTCTGGCACCGGCTTCTGAGGGTGTATTGAGACCTTCCAGTGATCGTACTAAACCGACTGCTTTGTTTTTGACTAAAACTACCGAGTTTCTCAGGCCCAGAGTTCGCACTACGCCTAGAAAACTGACGTCCAAAGGGCATTCTCAAGCTCCCTTGCCACAGAAACAAATGCTTAGAATGGCTGAAGACCTTATTACTTTAATTAGGGGAAGCCAGCCCTCCCCCTCTAAAAGACAAAGAATTGATTTTCCTTCTGATTCTACAGACCATGAATCCAATTATTCTGATCCCTCTGATTACCAGGACATATCCTTATCTACCTATGAGGATTCAGATGCAGATGATTCCATTCCCTCTGCCTCCCCTCCAGAGGACTTTTCTTTTGGTGAAACCTTGCATACCTTAAGAGAGCAATCTGAAGTAGTTACTTCATTTGTTCTGCAACCTGTGGGTATCGGATCCGACTTCGGATCAGAGCCGGCAGCTTCACTAGCTAAAAGATCCAAGCTCCTAGCTCCTCCCCCTACCCATAATCTCCTGCTACCTATTACCCCAGATCGAGTTTGCCGCGGCTGAAGCAGCTACTTGTGAAGACCTCCTTAGGCTTGGTGAGATCGTTACTTTTTTTCTCTCTGAGAAAACGTCTTTAAATTTTTAGTTAGCGTGCATTGTGGTGTTAATTCCCCTAGTAGAATTAGAGTATTAGAACTCCTTTTCTGCGGTAGTTTTATTCGCAGTCGTTGGCGTCCCGTGTTGTTCCCCTCCCCCCTTAGTGTTTGGGTGTGTGTATCTGTGATGGCTGAAGGGCCCAAGGCCATTTTTTCTAAGTGCTCTGAGTGTGGCCATAAGCTTTCCCCAGCTGATGGCCACATGTTTTGTGCCTGGGAATGGCCCATTTATCAACGGCTTGCCAAATTTGTGCAGCCTTTAATCCCTGGGCAATTACGGACAGGAAGAACAAGCTGATCCTGGCGGGCTTACTTCGCCCCGGTGCCTTTAGCTCACCCCGCTCTGCCTGGGACTCAGACTACCTCTGCTGTGCAGAGTTCGGGGGACTCTAGTGCTTCTGTCTCTAAAGAAAAGAGACATAAAGAGAAAGATAAGCACAGGTCTCATAAAAGGCGGGCTGAGGCTCACCCCTCTGCCCCTCCATCGAACGTTGTTAGCTCTCCCTCGAAGGTCTCCGGATCCTCCCCCTCTCGGCTCCGTTCGCCTTGTTTCTCACCAGAGGAGGAGTACCAGTCTCCTTCGAGGTCATCGAGGCAGCCCTCCCGGCCCGCCTCGACGACTTCCTCTATGTCGACCAGGAGCCTTACCGACACGGACATAGATCAGATGATGCGTCGATTCCTGCAGACCCAAATGCAGATGGGGTGCTCTTGCCCCCCCCCCTCAGGGGAGGAGCACAGCCCCTCTCTTTGCTCCGATCACTCCTTCTCTGACCCGCTTTAGGGTTTTGGAGTCATCGGATCCGGGCCCTTTCGGAGCCGGGGTTTTGTCGGCGCTGATAGCTCCGGTATCTTCGCCGACTGTACCCTCGAGCGTGTCGGATCCTGGCTCTCGGGGCCGAGCATCGGATCCGTGGGGATTGGTGTGTCTCCGGCGCAGTTTAGGCCGGAGCACACTTCTCTCTCGGATCTGACCGCTTCGGCTCCGACGCCGATCCCTGCTTCAGAGCCGAGGAGACTACTTTCAGAGCCTGGGGAAAGTAGTTCTCCTTCGGCTTTTGAGGTAGTGGAGAGGGTGCGGTTGAGATCTTCCAGATCCCCGGTCCAGGCCTCGGATCCGCCCACTCCCCCTATGCATGTGGGTCTATCCTCCATCATCCATCCTATGGGACAGCCTGCTCAAACCCTCCAGTTAGTTCCCTTGGAGGAACAGGACCCCATGGGCGAGCCCCCCTCGGACTGTCCCACCATGGAGGTGCCTTGCAAACGGCAGTGTAAAAGGAGGCACCTGGACTCCACTGAGTCCCTCACCACGGACATGGATTTGGATGAAGGGGAAGGTTCTCCAAGGTCACCCCCCGAGGATGTCTCCTTTGGAGACATCATGGAAATGTTGCGTATTAGATGGGGGTGGTCTGCCCAAAAACCTTCCTCAGACGAATCGGTGTTCCTGGAGGAGTTTGAGGCAGGCCCGTCTACCTCCTGGGTGTCCCCCCCGGCTGACCCCCTGGTGGACTTAATCACTACCAGGGTGTGGAAAGAGCCTGTCACCATGGAGCCAATCCCCAGACGTCCCGGCAAAGTTTTTAGCCCCCCCCTGCAGATAGGCAGTTCTGGGCTAAGGAGTCCCCTGTTGATGCCATGTTGGTGGTGGCCGACACGAAGAAGGAACTCGCACAGGAGAGTTCCTCGGCCCATCCTCCTGATAAGGAATCTCGGGCGATGGACCGCATTGGAAAGTGGATGTTTGCTTCAGCAACCTTCTCCATAAGGGTGCTGAACCATATGGCACACATTATCAGGCTACAGCGAGACTTAATTAAGGAATACGCTGCAGCCCCCCCCAGAGTCCATGACGGTCACGGATAAAAGCACATTTGCGACTTGTATGGCCACTCTAAAGTCCATCTCTAACACGTCCATGCGGTTACTCTCTCATGCTACGGAGGTAGCCGCTAGGGCTAGCGGAGCCGGGGTTGTCTTGCGGCACCATGCCTGGCTCTGCCTTTGTGATTTCGCGGAACCCTTCAAGGCGTCCTTCGCGAATGCGCCCTTTGATGGATCTTCGCTTTTTGGCAAGACCGTACGCGAGACGCTGGTCCAAAGCGAGAAGGATGGGAAGATGCCGTCTGCCATCGGGGTCCGCTTCTTGAATCCCTAACGATCCTTTTCAAGGAATCAGAGGGGACAAAAGAATTTGTGGTTCTGCAAGTCTCAGCAGTCCCATCCGGCTTCGGACCCCTTGTCCTCTAGAGGCAGAGGAGGACAAGGTGGACGCCGGCCCAGAGGCAGAGAGGGGACCGTGTAACTTCGGGTCTAGAGAACCTTTCTCGGGAAGGCCCGCGCAACAGCCCTGAGGGCTTACCCAGCTGTCCCTCTCTGGAGGCAGTCGGGGGGCGTTTATCGGAGCACCTGTCAAATTGGGAGTCCATTACGACAGATCGATGGGTGCTCCGAATCATATCCAGAGGTTACTCCATTCCCTTCATGAACCTACTCCCCAAAGTCAGGCGACTCCCCGATGTCCCACACGATAAAAGGGAGGCAGCAGCTTCAGAGGTGTCAAAGCTGCTAGAAAAAAGAGCCATCCAGCCGTCCCCCCAGGCCAGTCTGCATTGGACTACTACTCCAGGTTCTTTTTGGTGCCAAAGAAGACGGGGGACTTAAGACCGATTCTAGATCTCTCCGCCCTGAACCTGTTCGTCCCCAAGGAGAAGTTCCGGATGGTCACTCTTCAGTCTATTCTTCCCCTTCTTCGGGAGAACGACTGGATGTGCTCCATAGACCTCAAGGATGCATACTACCACATTCTGATGGACAGGTGATCCAGGAGGTTTCTCTGCTTTCGGCTAGGAGATGGTCATTATCATTTCAGGGTACTCCCGTTCGGCCTCACCTCAGTCCCCAGGGTGTTCACCAAGGTCATGGCAGTGGTTGCAGCCCACCTGAGACTCCAGGGCATTCAGGTTGTTCCCGTACCTAGGCAACTGGCTCCTTGCCGCCTCCAACAGGCATCAACTCTGCGTTGCAAGGGATTATGCCCTAACTCTCACCCAGAGTTTGGGCATATCAGTGAACCTTCAAAAGTCCTTCCTTCAACCAGTGCAGGTTTTTGAGTTTATAGGGGCCAAATTGGACACACTCATCTCTCGGGCCATCCTAACCCCGGACAGGCTGAACAGCTTATCGCATCAGGTCTTAGCCCTTCTTCGAAGCCCAGCTCCTGCGGCGGAGTTAGTCTTGAGGGCACTGGGGTCTGTGTCAGCGACCATTGGTCTCTCTCTTCATGCACGCCTACGGATGAGGATCTTACAGTGGACTTTTCAAGTTCAATGGTCACTAGTGTTTCACACGCTGAACACTCCTATTCCACTGAGCAGAATTTGCAGGGACTCCCTCCTTTGGTGGCTTCACTCACGGGAGCTGCGAGAACCTTTGTATTTCCCCCACTCCAAGCCACGTTGACCATGGATGCTTCTTGCCTCGGGTGGGGGGGGGGCATTGTTCGGGCAGAACCGTCTAAGGCACATGGACCCCCATAGAGGCCACTTTGCATATCAATGTCCTAGAGATGAGGGCGGTGCTTTTGGCGTTGCAAGCTCTCCACGACCTTCTCCCTCTAGGGACTATTGCGATCCAGACAGACAACATGGCGGTAGTCTGGTACATAAACAAACAGGGGGAACCAGGTCTTATCCCTTCTGCTGAGAGGCTATGAGAGTGTGGGAATGGGCGATATCCACCAATCGCTTTCTGGTAGCAACGCTTATTCTGGGTCGGTCCAACATATTGGCGGACAAACTGAGTCGGGTGATTCTCACCCCGTACGAGTGGTCTCTCAATCCTTCAGTTGCGAAGCAGATCTTCTGCACATGGGGTTGGCCTCACTGCGATCTTTTCGCCTCTCCGTCAAACACAAAGTGCAGCGAGTACTTCGCAATACTCCCCCTTCAGGGGAGACCCCGAGAGACGCTCTGGTGCATGCTTGGCCTCCCGCTCTCCTTTATGCTTATCCCCCCCTCCCGCGTATGACGAAGTTCATTCAGAAAGCACGTCGGTTGGGGAGCAGAGTTATCCTCATAGCCCCATTCTGGCCTCGTCAGATCTGGTTCCCTTATCTGCGGTCTCACAGTATAGTTCCTCCATGGATCCTGGATCCCATTTCAGATTTGATTTTGCATCCTACGGGATGCCAAACCCTGAACCTGCTAAACCTCAAGCTGACTGCTTGGTTGATCCATTTCCTCTGATGGCTAGGACTCCCGGTATCTCATCACCAGTGAAGGCCATTCTGGTGGCGGCCCATAAGCCTGCTACCAGAAAAATTTACAATAGTAAATGGAAACGTTTTTCCATCTGGGCCGAAGGCAAGGGCCTGGATACTTTTACAGTCCCTATTCCAACGATTCTGGATTTTTTGTCGCTAATCTTTCAAAAAGGAGCGAGTGCTTCCACAGTTAAGGTGCAACTAGCAGCCATTTCCCATTTTCACATGGGAGATGGACTGGGATCTGTAGCATCTTCAAAGATATGCAAAACCTTCTTGAGGGGCATTTTTTCTTTTGAAACAACCAGTGAAATCGGTGGTTCCTCCATAGGACTTAACTTTAGTCTTACAAGCTTTGACAAGTCCACCTTTTGAACCTGCCACCTCTGTTCCGTTAAAATTTTTGTCTTGGAAAAAGCCTTTTTAGTGGCTATTACGTCAGCTAGGAGGGTTTCAGAACTCCAAGCCTTGTGCATGAACCCCCCCCACCTCATTTTTCACAAGGATAGAGTATCTCTCAGGACTAACCCATCTTTCCTACCAAAGGTGGCTTCAGAGTGAAATATTAACCAATCAATCATTTTACCGGTATTCTTTCCAAATTTTCAGAACAAAGGGGAGTACACATTGCACAAACTGGATGTACACAGGCAACTACGTTTCTACCTCCACAGGATTAAAGTTTTTCGCAAGTCTGATCAGTTGTTTGTGTCTTTCGCCAAATCAGCTATGGGAAAGGCAATTTCTAAAGTAACCCTAGCTAATTGGATTTCTCAGTGCATAATCCACGGGTATACGTCCTCAGGTAAACCAGTTCCTATGGGAATCCACGCTCATTCAACCCGATCCATTGCTACATCAGCAGCCTTCTGGTCCAGGGTTCCTCTGGACGACATATGTTCAGCAGCTACTTGGTCCTCTTCTCATACGTTCATTTCCCATTATAAATTGGATATGATTTTGAGGAGTAGGGCTTCCTTTGGCTCTGCGGTGCTTCGGAATATCCTTCTGTAAGGTCACCCAGGGTTATTTTTATAGGTAGCTGGGGACTCTGTCCCACAGGTTGCAGAACAAATGAAGTAACTACTTCAGATAAAGAAGTTATGTACTCACCATAACGTTCCATCTGAGTAGGTATTTCATTTGTCTGCAACCGACCCCCCCTCCATGCCCCCTAACCATATCGTGATACCTGGTCACCTGAGTTTTTTTCATGAGGTTAGGCAGTACTTGATCCTCTGTCGAAGGTGTGAATTTTTGGACTGAGCAAACTCGATCTGAGGTAATGCAGTAGGCAGCAGGGGATTATGGGTAGGGGGAGGAGCTAGGAGCTTGGATCTTTTAGCTAGTGAAGCTGCCGGCTCGGATCCGAGGTCGGATCCGATACCCACAGGTTGCAGACAAATGAAGTACCTATTCAGATGGAATGTTATGGTGAGTACATAACTTTTTTTTTCCACTGGGAATGCCAGGACTACTCGCAGTCCAAAAAGAGACTTAGAAAATTTTTAGACTTGCCTCAGCACAGGCCTCTAGCTATACCACCTGTCCTGGATATTGTAATCATGGAATCCAGTCTTACCCCTGATACTTGCCTGACAGGTACAGAGTACCTGACTCTCACAAATTTCTCTTTAAAATCCCACTGCGAATCCAGAGACCATTTCCCAGGGAACTAAAGGTATTAAGGCTATTACAGCCAAAAACCCTACCCCTTTGGACAGGGATTCCATGGCTTTAGACCGATGGGGTAAGAAGGTATATACTTCTGCAACTCTTGCCATCAGGGCTTTAAATTGCCAGTTTCACATGTTGAAGTACCAGCAGCATGTTATGGAACTAATTAAACAAAAAAATGTTGTTGATTCCTGATTGTGCAGAAAATAGATTTACAAGAGTTAATGCATTCTGCAAACCAAGTTAGTTAAACATACTTTGCAGTGTGGTTTTGATGCCTTAGAATCATCTTGCAGGGCTGCTGTCACTGGGTCTGTTCTGAGAAGGCATGCTTGGCTGAAGGAACAAATCTTGCCAGACCATGTCAAAGCAAAATTACTAGATGCTCCATTAAATCAAGAATGTTTGTATGGCACAAAAACAGAAGTTCTTAAAAATATGGAGGAAAAAGCTAAATCTATGCAAACTGTTAAAGATTTCCTACGGGTACAGACACCTAGATTCAGTAGGCATTGGCCTTCAAAGAATTGGTCCTTTCTAGTCCCTCCCAGACCTTCTCAATCCAAACCCAGGGGCAACAGACCACCAATACTATAGTCTCAGTGTATGCACATATCTAAACAATGGAGTGCTCCCACCTCAAAAACAGGGAGTGGTAAGCCACCCTCTTATGGAAAAAGTTCACAATGACTTCTCCTGCTTCCTTCCCAGCCATGCCCAAGTACTTGCACCCCTAGGAGGAAAACTCGCCCTGCATGCAAAAAACTGGGAATACATTACCCAGGACCATTGGGTCTTAAACATTGTATCCCAGGGATACAGATTCTACTTCCATTCACTGCTAACCCAAGCGGATTGCCAGACCTTCCCCCAAACCAGTGGGCAGAGGCCAAAAGCAAGTACTTTCTCTTCTCAGTATCAGGGCTATTCAACCTGTTCCAACAGAGCAAAGGGGGCAGAGTTTCTACTTCAGACTGTTTCTGGTGCCCAGAAAAGAAAACTCCTGGCACCCTATCCTGTATCTGTCAGTTCTCAACACCTTCCTGGTGGTACCAAAGTTCAGAATGCTTACACTCCAACAGCTTCTGCCTGTGCTAGCCAAGGACTCCTGGCTGGTCACCCTAAAGATAAAAGAAGCTTATCTGCACATTCCCATAAGGGAATCTTGCAGGGAATATCTACATTTCAGGGCTGGCTCTATGCATTATCAGTTCTCTGCACTTCTCTTTGGCTTATCTACTGCACCCAGGGTATTCACAAAGTGCCTGGCTCCAGCCACTGCATACTGCAGGCAGAGAAACATTCAAATTTACCCATACTTGGATGATTGCCTGATTCAGGCGGACAGTCCGGAATTGCTACTTCAGCACCTGTCATTTGTAAAGAGAATCCTAACTTCTCTGGAGTATACCATCAACGAAAAGAAATCACATCTGGTACCTAGCCAAGAAGTTGTATTCCTGGGAGCAAGCTTGAACACAACTTCCCAGATGGCATTCCTTACTCCAGAAAATCAGGTTTATTTGACATATTGCTTCAAACTACTGGCCACCCAAACCCAGCTGTCTTTAAGAAAAATTCTGCAAGCCCTAGAGTTCATGGCCTCATGCATTCTCCTAATTCCATATGCAAGACTGCATATGAGGAAACTTCAGTAGTACTTAAAAAGTCTCTGGTGTCAACATTCTCAGGACCTGGAAACAGTGATTCCAATCATTCCTTGCCTAAGGGCAGAGTTCCTTTGGTGGGCAGAGGCCTGCAACCACAACAAGGGACTCCCTTTCACTCAACCCCCCCCCCACCTCCCAAACCTTGACAACAGACGCATCTGACTATGCATGGAGGGCTCACATGGCAGGCAAATGCATTCAAGGCAAATGGAGCCCAAGACAAATGCACCTGCATATCAATCAAAAAGAAATGTTAGCTGTACAGAATGCACTGACAGCCTTCAATTACCTTATCCTTCCAGGACAACTCTTGATAAAGACAGACAACACCACAGTCATGTGGTACATAAACAAGCAGGGGGAACTCATTCCTACCCACTCTGCAGGTTATCCATGGCTCTGTGGAACACAGCCTTGAGCAGCCAAGTGTACCTGCAAGCTCAATTTGTGCCAGGCAAACAAAATTCATTGGCAGGTGACTTAAGCAGAAATCTAATGGACTCGCACGAGTGGAAACTCGAACCCAATTCATTCAAGCTTCTAACTCACAGGTGGGGGACACCAGAGGTGGACCTCTTTGCTTTCCCCAGAACCATCAATTGAGCAAGTTTTGCACCAGAACTCCCCACAGCCAAGCATGGAAAGTGGATGCCCTATCCTTTACATGGGAAAAAACTCTCAATCTATGCCTTTCCCCCTCTGCCCCTCCTCTCGAAAGTGCTACTAAATATCAAACGGGACAGGCCAAGGACAATCCTTATTGCACCAGACTGGCCACGCCAGCACTGGTACCCACTTTTATGCAGTCTGACAACAGTGCCACCCTGGCACCTGCATCAGACCACCTTTCTGCTGTCCCAGCAGGAGGGCCAGATTTTGCATCCTCAGCTGCAAACTCTGAACCAAGCAGCCTGGCTTATTCCCTGAATACATCACCAGCAACCCTCAGCAAACAGGTGCTGGATGTCATCCTTGAGGCCAGGAGGCCTAGTACTAGGAAATCCTATTCAAAAAAAATGGAAAAGATACTGTTCTTGGAGCCAGTCTCTGGGAAAGGGCTCAGCAGTGCCCACCTTACCTCAAATCCTAGATTATCTAGCAGAGCTGCTCCACAAAGGCCTATCCTTCTCATCCATTAAGATTCATGCCTCTGCCATCTCAGCTCATTACAATACAGAGCAACCCCTCTTCTCTCACCCTCAGTTCAAACAGTTCCTGAGAGGAGCTAACAATTTAAGACCCCTGAGGAGAGCTGCCACTCCTGCCTGGGACCTTAACTTAACTTTGTACTAGAGAAGCTCACACTTCCCCCTTTTGAGCCTGCTGCTACAGCAGAGTTAAAACTCCTCTCTTGGAAAACAGCCTTACATTTAGCCATCACTTCAGCAATAAGAGTGTCTGAGTTACAGGCCCTTATGGCTGTGGAACCCCTAATTATCTTCCATGCGGACAGGGTTTCCCTCAGGACTAACCCATCATTTGTTCCCAAGGTGGTATCCAGTGTGGCTTTAAACCAATCCATCCATTTACCAAACGTTTTCCTTAATCCTCAGAATAAAGGGTAAAGGATCCTGCACTCCTTGGATGTGCACAGAGCTTAGGTTCTACCTTGACAGGACCAAACTGTTCAGAAAATTTTGACCAGCTGCTAGTCAGCTTTGCTACAGGGGCAGAGGGCAAGGCCATTTCAAAGCAAACTATCTCCAAATGGATAGCACACTGCATCCATTTCTGCTACAAGCATCATGGAATGTCTACCCCACAGGGGATCAGAACCCGTTCCACTAGGGCTACCTCAACCTCTACAACATTTGTCAGGGGAGTCCCTACCAGGGACATCCTGGAAGCTGCAACCTGGAGTTCAGTACACACCTTCAGCAAGCATTAGCACCTACCTATCTTTTCTAAATCCAGAGCTGCCTTTGCTACAGCAGTCTTACAAGGCCTGCTAGCTGGCTAATACTTCTTGACTGCCTCCACCCTTCCTCAGCTTTGGGAATCAACCCAAGTGTGATGACTGCAACAGTGAAACACAAAGAACATAGTACAGTTGTGTACACTTACCATAAATGCAGATGTTCGATTGTATTCACTGTTGCAGTCCTGGTTACCCTCCCTCCAGCCCCCTGACTTTTCTATACTTTCTACTATCCTCTTTTTTGGCCATATCTAATGGCAATGGTGTTTACTTTTTACTGGAGGTGTTCCACACCATGTAATTGTTTCCTATTTTGGTGGCTCCCAACATCTGGGGCAAGAAAAACTGATGTAATAGTGTCAGCTGCATGTTTTATACCCCTGACGACCTGACATCATGGAAGAGGCGACAGCATCTGATGCAGAAATCCCAAGACTCTGGTATTCGGGCGACTGAGGGCTACCTGCAGGCAGATAACCCCCAAGTGCGATGACTGCAACAGTGAATACATTCGAATATCTACATTTATGGTAGGTGTACATAACTGTACTTTCAGGTAAGTTCGAAAAATGTCAAGAAGTCGAATTCAACTTGTTGACATTTTTCTGGTTTTGTTATTTTGGTTGGTCGATGTTCATTTTGACAATGTTTTTTGAATAAGTGATTACTTGCAAAAACGTTGTCACAATTTTGATAGTAAGCCATGCCTGCATCTGGAAGTGCTTCGTAAAGGTACATACACATGCTCTGTTCTACAGTATGGAAATCCCCTGTTCCCTTTTTGGGCATTCCTCAACCTTCTTGGGTCTAATTTCTTTTGCCAGAAGTGCTCCATTCTTGTTTGGTGTAGGGCATTATTTAAGCTGTGGCTACTGCTCAGATAGAGAGGGGGTTTTATTCCAGAATGTTTTTGGTTCCCAGAAAGGAGGGCACTTGGATACCAGTTCTGGATCTTTCTCAACTCAACACCTTTCTCAAAATTCTTTCCTTTTGTGTATTGCCTCTTCAGACTTCGTTTTCTGTTATTCTACCGCAGGGCTTTCTATTGTCTCTGGATCTCAAGGATTCCTACCTTCATATCCCCATTCATCCCCTTTTCAGGAAGTTTTTATGTTTCTTTGTTTCTTCCTTGTATTTTCAGTTGTCTGTCTTGCCCTTTGGCCTCTTTACTGCCACAAGGGTATTCACTATATGCCTCGCTCCTGTCATTGCCTTTTGTAGGATGAGAAGAGTTAAGATCTTTCCCTACCTGGAAGATCTGCTCATTTAGGCTTCATTTCCTGATGCTGAGCTTCAGGATCTTCAGTTTCCTATTTCCCTATTACAGAATGTGGGGTTCACCATAAATTTCCAGAAGTCCGTTCTGATGCCTTCTCAGGATCATAGTTTCCCCTCTTACAGACTTCATACCATCACCTTGTCCCCTTGTTGGCATGTCTGCCTGCCTCCATGGCCCTGTCTGTCACTGCCTCTTACAGTCTCTTCCCGTGTCTTCCTCTGACTTCACTCACAGCCAGGGAATTTCTCTGGATTCTCTGGGTCATGGCTTCCACCTTACCCATGCTCCCTCTGGCCAAGCTGCACATAAGAAAGCTTCACTGGTATCTGAAGTCAGTGTGGCTTTAACATTGCCACTTCCTGGACTTTATCAGTACCCTTCCTTCCTTGTTTCAAGTTCAAGCTTCAGTGGTGAATTCATCAGTTTTCTATTGATGCGGAGATTCCTTTCCAGGCTGAAGTCCTGACTCAAGAGCTCTTTACAGATGCCTCAGACAGGGGATGGGGGGTCCTCCTTTGGCTCTGTCAAGCTTCTGGGTCTCTTCACTGTTAATCAAAGGTCAAACCACATTGTTATAAAGGAGAATGAGGGCTCTTCTGCCCTGTAGGGTTTTCATTCCTTCTTTTATCCTGGGCCCCCTCAAAATTGTCACAGGCAATACCCCAGTGATGTGGTATGTCAACAAGCAAGGGGGTACAGGGTCCTATATTCTTTGCAGACTTGCTCTTCTGGTCTGGGATCTAGCTGTCCACTATCACGTGACTCTTCAGGCAGTTTACATTTTCTTAGAGGACAATCTAGTGGTAGACTGTTTGAAAAGGTCCAGCACACAAGCTCATGAATGGGTGCTTCACAAATAAGTGCTCCAGGACTCTGGTCTTTAGTGGGGTGCTCCTCAGGTGATCTTTTTGTCTCCACTCTGAAAGACAGCTTCTTCTATTCTGTTTCAGAATCCCAAGTCCTCTAGCTTGGAAAGTGGATGCCCTGTGTTTTCCTTGTAAGGTGTTGCTTCTGTATGCCTTCCCTCCCCTTCCTGTTTTACCACGAGTTTTGCAGATCAGGCAGGACTCTTCAAAACTCTTTGTTAAGAGACTCCCTTTTGGCCCAGACAGCATTGGTTCCCCCTTCCTTTTCACTTGGTCAGGGGAAATCACCACAAATTACCTCAACAGATAGATCTTGTCACACAGGACAAGGAGTTTCTTGTACATCTTCACTTGTCCACTCTTCAGCTGATGCTGTGGGTGACAGGGTTTTAATCCCTATCAGGGACCTCTTTCCTGAGGATGTGCTTCGGTTTTATAGGAGACCAGGAAACCCAGTACCATGAAATCCTATATGTCCAAATGGAAAAGATTTTCTGTCAGGTGCCCCTCTTGCCATCAGGATCCCCTCTGTGTTAAAGTTCCTCAGTTTCCGTCATATTTGTGTGGTCTGGTCCACACTGTTAGCATATTCTTTACTTAAAGCTCACTTGTCAACAATTTTTCCTTGCCTGCTTTTGCCTCCTCTTCTGGCTTCTAGATTTGAGGTTAAGCATTTTCTTATAGATATCCTGCATACCAGGCCTCCCAGGAAGCCTGTTAATACCTTTCTGATACCTCAGTTGTGTACATGGAAAAATTGACTTGGGTTCCTTTTGAGCCTGCTTCTTCATCTTCCTTACAACATTGTACTTGGAAGAATGTTCTTTCAGCTCTCACTTCTGCCAAAAGAGCATCTGAACTTCAAGCTCTCATGGCGCTTCCTGTTTTCCTAATTTTCCACTCTTGTTACTAACCCTTCCTTTATGCCCTAGTTGGTCAGTGAATTGTCCCATAATTAGTCCAGCCATCTTCCTTCATTTTTTCTGTCTCTGCAGTCTGCCAGTGGGAAGATTCTTCACACCTTGTATTTGCATAGACAGTTCAGGTATTATTTGAGTAAAACAAAAGTTATTTGCAACTTTTTTTTCTTTCATCCCAGGTCTTTGGGTTTGATTGTTTCAAAGCAAACATCTCTTCCTGGATTCCTGAGGCTATTTCTTTTTCTTATTCTTTTCATGGTAAATATCTTCCTTCATCAGTAAAAGCTCATTCTACCAGGGTTGTTGCCTCCTCTGGTGCTTTTTTCATGGGGCTGGATACCAATTCCATCCTTGAGGCTTCTACTTGGTCGACTGTTCATACTTTCATTAAGCATTACAAGTTGGATGTTATTTCCAGGGCCAGAGCTGGCTTTGCCAGGGCTATCCTGCACGGGTTTCTCAAGGGCTCTTCCAAGTTGCCGTCCTCCCAGGCTTCCTCTTGAGCTTCTGTAGTCTCCCTTAGGATATGAATATTACAGCAGTGCCCTGGAAGTACATAATACAGTTGTGTAAAATCTTAGCATAACAATGGATGTCCTTCTCTTAGCTGTTGCAGTATTTAGCATAACAGTAGATGTTTTTCTTTTCCCTAGGGACATTCTGTTCCACCTGGGCCTTTTTCCATTTCTGAATGTGTATGTCTGTACATCAACTTTATGCCCTACACCTTGTGCAGAGAGCATATATGTGATGTACAACACCTATAAGTACTAAAGGCTTTGGTATAGACTTTGGGCTCTGCTTATCAGGACATCCCTTAGGTTATGAATACTGCAACACTGAAGAGAAGGACACCTACTGTTAAGGTAATATTTTGCACAGTCTGTACTCTCCGGGTAATGTTGCAAAAGGGAACGCTTCCCTTCATCCTTTTTTTCTTCTTTGTATAGCTTGATAATGTTTTACTTGAAATTGATAATACACTGTTTATTGTATTTGGTTACAGTATGCTTCACATTATTGTGAGCTTATTTGTTTATGTGGTTGTCTACCATGAGCTCAATTTGTCGCTGAGATTATTGCAATATTAAGCACATTTTTCGTGTGGAAGTTTCTCATCTGAAAGAATTGAGGTTGTTGCATGTTAGTGTCACTTTTGTTGGAGCCTTATGTCATTTTATATCAGTATGTTGTCACAAAGCAAGCTTTGTCCTTGGCCTTCATGTGAGATATGAACAACGATGGGGGTTGGCTCAGTGTGGTGGTTTTGGTGAGTAAACCAAAATGCTGTGATTTTAAGTGCTGCAGTAAATCCTCTCTTTGAAGATTTACTGCTGGGTATCTCACTGCTGTACTGTTTTTGACTTCAGCCTCTTCTTAGACAAAGCTTAATTGTTCCTCTTTTTAATCCTCACTTGTGCATCTTTCATGCCTCCTAGAACTGCTGCAGTCTTATTGGAGGCAGAAGTTTGAATCTGCTTAGATGACATTGCAGAACTTAGGCTTGTGGAAAAAATGTTTCTGAAATTTGCTGCAGTGAATTGTAGTTTGTAAAAAAAATCTCTACGACCATGGAAGATTGATTCATTTTATTGTTAAACCACTAACAGATACTCAGTTATGTGATCATTAGTTTGTGTTGCAGCTGTGTGTGCGCGTGCATGCTGCTTTTTTTTTTTTTTTTTAATAATTAATGCCCTTTTTGAAGGCTTGTACAAATGTTTGGTTATGCAGTTATTGTAATGCTACATTGCAAAATTTTTTTTTTGCATTATTTTGTAGCGCAGTTTTGGATTGAAACTTATCAGGGCAAGGCTTCTCACTGTCTTGTGTTAATTTATACAGGGAAAAGGAAGAGGCCCATCAGCTGCATCAGGAAGCTTGGGAACGCCACCAAATACGAAAGGAGCTTCGTAGCAAAAATCAGAGTGCTCAAGACAATCGACCAGAAGAAAACTTCTTCAGTAGATTGGACTCTAGTCTTAAAAAAAATACAGCATTTGTGAAAAAACTGAAAACAATTACTGAGCAGCAGAGAGATGTGTTATCCAGTGATTTTAACAGCCTTAACCTGAGTAAGTACATTGCTGAAGCTGTCACTTCAATTGTGGAAGCCAAATTAAAGTTATCTGATGTGAACTGTGCTGTGCACTTGTGCTCACTTTTCTATCAGCGATATGCAGACTTTGCACCACTATTCCTTCAGGCATGGAAGAAGAACTTTGAGGCAAGAAAAGAAGAAAAAAACCCTAACATAAGTAAACTTAGAACTGATCTTCGTTTTATTGCAGAACTCACTGTTGTTGGAATTTTTACTGACAAAGAGGGTCTCTCTCTACTTTATGAACAGATTAAAAACATTATTAATGTTGACCGAGAGTCTCACACTCATGTGTCGGTGGTAATCAGCTTTTGCCGCCATTGTGGTGATGACGTTGCTGGCCTGATACCAAGGAAAGTAAAGCTGGCTGCTGAGAAATATAACCTGAGTTTTCCACCCAGTGAGATCATTAGTTCAGAGAAGCAGCAACCCTTCCAGAATTTGTTGAGGGAGTACTTCACCTCCCTGACCAAACATTTGAAAAGGGACCACAGAGAATTGCAGAACACTGAGCGACAGAATAGGTGAAGCTTAATTATTTAATTTTCATGTATTGATTTTCACATTGAGTTGCATTTATTTTGGAAGTATGATATTTTTGTATCCATGTGTTTTATCTTTAAAAGTTTTGATTATTTTTAATCCTGCTTACAGCTTTTTTTTTCCTTAATTGTTCGTTGCCTTGTGGTCTAGTCAGCTGTAGTTGAAATTCTCTAATCTTCCAGCACACCCTTTTTAAGAATTCAAGGCTTCTTATCAATGTTTTCCAGTGATACAAATTAAAACATTTAATTTTTATTGAAATTGCAATTTCCTCTGTTTCTACTTATATGTGAAGTTTGGAAAAAAAGTGTGAATTGCAGTATATGTATAAATGAGCTTTTGTGCATGTACTCACATGTACGTATCTGTGCGGGTCCCCTTTATAACCTTAAAATACTGAAATCTCGAATTTCAGTATCTCGAGACTATAAAGGTGACTTTAAAATAGCGAAAGTGCATAAAGATGAATTTGAATATCTCGAATTTGCGGTTATGGCTTTACGCTACGTTGCTTGCAGTGGTTTATGTGGATGGTGTCTGGTGTTGTGTGAGAATTTAGGTGTGATTTAAGGTAAGTGAGTGTCCTGTATGGTTTTGGGTGAGGGTGGGAGTTTGGATGTATGCGAGTGTGTTTGTAAGTGTGGGTTAAGCTAGGCAGGGGTAAGTATGAGTGAGTAAGTGTTGGATGTGTTGGTATTTGTGTGTGTGTGTGTGTGTGTGTGTGTGTGTGTGTGTGTGTGTATATATATATATATATATATATATATATGTGTGTGTGTGTGTGTGTGTGTGTGTGTGTGTGCATGCACGCATGCAAGGGACTGTAGAATGTCTGGGTGTGAGTTTGCTGTGTTTTCCTATTTGTGTGATCTCTGAGTTTAAGTAGGAGGGGTGTGGGGGTGCAGCCCCCCACATGGGGGCTGCAGGTGGGCTTTCCTCCCTGATTATATGTAGTTTAGGTGTGTTGATGTGTGTTATTGTGTTTGTGTATGTTTTGTTGTTTGATTTGTTGTAATGTGGGTAGGATGGTGAATGTGGTGTATGGTGTGTTACTGTTCGCGATTTTGTGTTTCACGGTTTTGGGTTTCGTGATTTTGAGTGTTCACCTTTCTGGTCTTGAGATATTGAAATTCGAGATCCCAATATTTTGGGATTATAAAGGGGAACCATCCATGCACATTATGGTGTGTGTGTGAGTGAGCGTGCATTTTTATGGAAATATATCTTTATGCATTTACGCTGAACAAAATTTTATGCAACTACATTCTAATTAAAAAATATGAAATGGTTGAAAATGGGAGGAGGAAGTTCATGTAAAAATCTGAATGAATTGAAGAGTATGTGTTATTTTGAGTGTATCACAGTACTTTGTGCAACTTAGCTAAAATGCTCTGCTAAGGATGTTTTGTGAAAGGTAGTGTCCTTCCTGTTTTGGCAGGTTAGAATGTGTTCAGCAGGAAAACCATAAATACATTTGACATTTTGTTAATTTCTCTACTTTTAATTTTCATTATTTTGCTAATTTTATTTTCAAAT
Organism: Protopterus annectens; assembly: GCF_019279795.1. Lineage (NCBI taxonomy): Eukaryota > Metazoa > Chordata > Ceratodontiformes > Protopteridae > Protopterus > Protopterus annectens. The sequence continues at coordinate 916,301,041 of NC_056745.1, read as the reverse complement.
GCTGGGTTTGAATATATTGTGCTAGTTTCATCTTGCTTGCATATGACGTCTTGTAGCAGTGGAATGCTGTGCCTCAGAAGTATGTGTCACAAAGTTGTTGTAGCATTGTAAAATTCATACCTGGCACCATTGTGATTTGATGCTGTCCTTTTCATTCTTTCTCAACAAATGAGTTATGGATCCGATCCTTGAATTTAACTCTGCTGCATACTACAGACTTTGGATCCACCTCTCGAACTCTTCCCTCTACCCATAATGTCCTAGTCCATCCTTAATAACCCAGATCTGGTTTGCCGCCATCACGCAAGGAAGTGGGATCCTTCTCTTATAGTGTTTACTTGCCATTTAGGTAATTGTAAACGAATCACTTTAATTTCTCTTACTCACTATTTCTTTATTTTACCTTAACTATAATATTTAGAACCCTCGTCTTTGTTTTCCAGATTTTTCTGCGTTAAGCTTCCTCCTATTTTTATAGTAGTCAGACATACCATTGTTGGTATTCTGCCTTTAACTTCTACCCTATTAAACAGGGTATTCTTTTTTTGTCATTGGTGGTATTTTTTTTAAGTAAGAAAATATGACCTTACTTCAACTAATTTCCAATTTTTCTGTAAATTTTTTTGTGTCATGGCTGACAAGCCGACAACTTTCAAGAAATGCAATTCTTGTGGGCATAAAATCCCTAACTCAGATGCCCACAAGAATGCATTTATTGTTTAGGTTCGGCTAATTTAAATACAGACTGTACTAATTGTGCATGTTTTAATTCAAGAGCCATAGCTGACAGGCACAGTAAACTTGTACTTTAAGATTTGCTTCCTCACTCCTCATCTTTCTCTTCAGGGCAAAAACCTCTAGTAACTCTTCCAATGCTCTACCTGGGCACAGAAATTGTTCGCCTCTGAAGTCTCCTAAGACTTCCTCGGAGCCACCATTAAAAGTTCTCAAATCTTCTGATCGGTGTTCATCAAACCTGAAAAGCAGACTGTGGATCCTAAGCTTTCAGATCATTAGACTTTGGATCCCATTGTTATTTCACACAGTCCTACCACCAAGATTACAGATCCTAAGCCTAGTATGTCTTGCACCCTGAGGACTCGCTTACCCGAGTTTGTGATGGACTCTATCTCTCCTTGGCTGCACACTCCTTTTATGCAGACGTGAAAAGCATTCCAGACTTCAGTCTACTACTTTATCCATCAGGTCCTCAAGGAGTCTTTCTAATGTGGATGTGGATAGGACTAAGTGAAAGTTCCTCAGAGCTCCGATCCAGAAGGAGGTTATCTCTGCTCCATCTCCCATTGGATCTGTGGGTCTTCCTTTCACTACCCACACAGTTTTGTCTCTTTTTCTGATCCATCCTTTGGTTTTGGAGCCCCAGGATCAGACTGTTCTGAGAGTCCCCGTGTCTAATCAGAAGAGAATCACCTCTTCGACTCCGACAGTATCCCTTCCCAGTTTCTTTGCCTTCAGATCGGGTTGAGTTCTGGAGCCGAAGTGGTGGTGTTGGATCCATGGAGCCAGGTCTACTCCAGTTGATGCCTGATCTATCCCTGCCCCTTGAAAACTCGGTGCTAGATAGCTCTGGACCAGTTCCCTCTTAAGGGCACTGATCAGGTCAGAGTTGTGATCTACCCATGCTGGAACATTCAGCTTCGGTGCAGGTGATCACAGCTTCTCATGGGACCATCTGCCTTTGAGGTTGTGGAAAGGGTCTCTTCTCATTCTAAGGATGCAGTCTCTCATCCTCCTGCAAATCCTACTCCTATTTCCTCTATGGTTCCAAGCTCGAATTGTGTAAGATCTGTTCCGCAGGGGCAGCCAGTTCCACCTAGCTTCCAGTCGGTTCCCATGGAAAAACTTTCCCTCTATTCTGGCACCTCCCCAAAACGTCCCTGTAGATCAGTATGCATGTATACCTTGAAGGGGTCTACATCATTTGATCGAAAGACCATTTGACCTAAACCCATTTGATCGAAATTTCATTTGATCAAAAACCAGTATTCAAGGCAAATAACAGGGATTTGTCCCCCTCCCCAATGTCGTGTGACCCTGGAGTTGGTATATATAGTTAGGGTGTGTGTGGGGGGCTAAGCCCCCCCACCTATTTTCATTTACAATCTGTACTTTTTGTTTTATTTTCTTCTTTTAAAGGAAACTAAGTGGGGGGCTTTGCCCCCCCCCCAACTATATATACCAACTCCAGGGTCACACAACATTGGGGAGGGGGACAAATCACAGTTTTCTGCCTTGAATACTGGTTTTTGATCAAATGAAATTTCGATCAAATGGGTTTAGGTTAAATGGTCTTTCGATCAAGTTAAATAGACCCACCTTGAAGAAGCTCTCTATGGGCTTGCACAAGTGTATAAATACGGAGCACATGCAAGCTTGACTGCCATTTTGTAGAGAGCTGTTGAGATGTAAGCATGCATGTCTGTGTAGTTTGTCAGTTAATCAGTTCTTTTATATTTTGTACTGCCGCTATTCATCCTGATGTGTTTCTATGTAATAAAGCATGTAAACAAACTACCTCACCCGTTCGTCTTCAATTATAAACCAAGACGAGCGTCAGTCCCCCTGAGGAAGTCTACCAGAAGAGAAAGTATAAGAGGAGGCACATAGATGCCCATTTGGAATCTCTCACTGAAGATGCTGATTTTGAGGTAGGGGAAGTATCCCCCAGATCACCAGCTGATGACGTCTCATTTGGAGACATTTTAGTGATCCTTAAGCAGAAAGGTGGTTGATCCACCGATAATCTTCTCCTGAAGAGTCTGTATTTCTGGAGGCTTTTAGTGCTGGCCCATCTACCTCTTGGATGACTGTTCTAGCTGATGAGCTCATCGACCTAGTCTCTCACTGGGCATGGAAGGAGCTGGATTCCCTTGAACCTGTCCTGTGCAGGCCTAACAAGTTTTTAGCCCTGCCAAAGGATAAACCCCACCGGAGCAAAGGAGTACCTATCGATGCAATCGTTGTGATGGCAGCCACCTTAAAGGCGCTAGAAGAGCTACTCCTTCTACCACCCCTAGCAGAGAGACTAGGGTACTGGACAGATTTGGAAAGCATATATTTGCTTTAGCGACCTTCGCCCTGAGGTCACTGATTTACCTGGAGCACTTTACAAGGGGTCTATATTAGAACATCAAAGTTTAAAAACTTTGAATGTTCTAATATCGAACCAATTCAGCGAAAAATTGAACATACAGAACAGCAAATTTTTTCCTAGGGAAAAAATTTGCTGTTCCAAAACACATACACACAACACAAGCACACCAAGCAAACAGCAATCCACACACATACACCTAAAATCTTACACCTAACCCTACAGTAAACTGTACACACACCACTAACTATCCACTTACCTTAACCCAAACCCTAACCCTAAGGTCTGTCACTATCGCACACTCACCTCACCCGCGCCCTAACACTAACTCACCTACCCCGCCCTAACCCTCACGTCCACACAATCTCACACTTACCCGCGCCCTAACCCACCCAACCCGCCCTAACCCTGATGTCCAACAATCGCAAACATACCTAACCCGCACCCTAACACTAACTACCCTAACCCGCACTCAATCGCGGACTTACCTGAACCCGACCCGTAACTTTCCACCACAGCTCTGAAAATACCGAAGCAACAAAAACGGACAACCGAATTCTTTCCCTAGGAAAAAAATCGGTTTTCTGTTGCTTCAATATTTTCAGCTTTTGCTGAATAGGGTTCGATATTAGAACATTCGAAGTTTTGAAACTTCGATGTTCTAATATAGGCATCTTTACAAGACTACAAAGAGATTTGACAAAAGAATTGTCTAACTCTCTCTTGGGAATCCACGTCTGCAGAGAATTTCAAAAGATCATCATCTTATCTGGTCACTATCTTGTCTATTTCCAGTGTGATCATAAGGTTAATCTCTCATGCAGCAGAAGGTGCCTTACAGGTGGCTGGTTCAGACATTGCCATAAGGAGACATGCCTTAATGCAGCTGTGCTGCTCTGCAGAGCCTTTCCAGTCTTCTTTCATCAGTGCTCCTTTTGATGGATCCTCCTTATTTGGCCCTTCTGTAAAATAAACTCTTACCCACAGTGCACAAGAAGGAAAGACCCTGTCTGCCATAGGAATTAAATTTTCTACCCCTCAACTATCTTTTTCAAGGAATCGGAGAGGAAGCAAGAAGATGTGGTTCTGCAAATCCCAGGGAACGTACCAGGACTTGCACAGAGACAACAACTTCAGAGGCAGAAGAGTGAGTTCTAATGGAAGACGCTATCCTCGCTGAAAATGAGGCCCACTAAAGAAGGGTTCCCGAGATTGCTTTTCGGGTAGACCCTTTCAGCACTCCTAAAGTGCTGCCTGACTGCCCACCTTTGGAGGCATTCAGGAGATGTTTGTCCTTGCACCCGTAAGCCTGGGCTGCTATGTATAGCAATAGATACTTGGGTGCTAAAAATATCCAGAGGTTACTTCATTCCCTTTTCCCAGAGTCTCATTTACCAAAGAAAAAAAAGAAGCTCCCTGATGTTCCGCCCAGTCAGAGGGAAGCTGCTAGACAAGCGAGTCATCCAGGAGGCCCCATCAGACCAAACAGTATTTGGAAGTTACTCAAGGTTCTTTTTAGTGCCATGAAAGACAGGAGACCAAAGACCAATTTTGGATCCAAGCAATCTGAACCAATTTGTGAGGAAATCAGAGTTTCAATTGGTCACTGTTCAGCCCATTCTGCATTTTCTAAACAAGGATGATTGGTTGTGCTCCATCAATCTTCAGGACATGTAGTATCACATCAAAATAAACAGGTGCTCCTGGAGACAGTTAAACTTTTGTCTGTGAGCCAGTACCACCAGTTCAGAGCTCTGCCCTTTGGACTCACCACAGCCCTCAAGGTGTTTAGCAAGTGTATGGCGGTGGTAGCAGGTCGTCTCAGTCTACAAGGATTCTGAGTGTTTTCCATATCTAGATGACTGGCTTCTTACCGCCCCAACCATTTATCTCCTAGAGCAGTCCAGAGACTATTTGCTCCAGATTTGCAAGTCACTAGGTATAATGGTCAATTTTGCCAAATTGAAACTGACACAGTAACAGAGCGTGAAGTTTGTTTGTGCCCATCTGAACACAACTCGGATTGCTTCCTTACCTTCTCGCAGTGTATGCACACTCAGATCTCAGGTTCATGAAATTCTTTCTTATCCTGCTTCTCCTGCCAGACTAATTCTTCAAGCTTTAGGTTCCATGGCAGTGGGAATAGCTTTAGTCCCCTTACATGCTACTTTGTGTGTCCTTCAGTGGACTCTAGCTGTCCAGTTGTCTTTTCTTTGACAACCCTATCGTTTCAGTCAAACTTAGGAAAATATGCAAATGCCATATTCAGTGGTGGGTCCAGGCAGGTGACATTTACCTAGGTCAGCCTTTCGTTCTTTCTCCCCCCCACTGGCCACAGTGACCACGGAGACCTCCAAACTGGGGGGGGGGGGTGATACATTTTCTGGGAAGGATGCTCCAAGACACGTGATCTCTCCAAGAGACCAGTTTGCATATCAATGTCCTGAAGATGAGAGCAGTCTTTTTCATGTTGCAGACATTCCAAGATGCTCTTCCTCTAGGGACCTTTGCGATTAAAACCAACAACATGTCTGTGGTCTTCAAAGAAGGCTCTAGTTTTTCCACGTTCATACTACAATTGTCAGCTGTATCAAATTTTCATGCACGGAGCAAAGTGTTATTTGGCTGCTTCCAAGTGTTATGTAAGGCTTTCTTAAAAGGCACATTCCTACTTGGACCTCCAGTAAAGGACTCTTCACATGTCTGGGATTTAACAGTGGTACTGCAAGGTTTGATTCAAAAACTGACTTAAAGTATCTGTATTAGAAAACGGCCCTTTTAGTGGCTATTACTTCTGCTAAAAGGATTTCCGAACTCCAGACTTTTTCATCTAAGACTCCTTACAATGTTTTTCATAAAGACAGGGGTACTTTATGAAACAACCTTTTCTTACCTAAAGTGGCTTCTGAATCTAATATTAACCAAACTATTTATTTACCAGTGTTCTTTCCAAATATTTCAAGTAAAGGATAATACATGCTACATCATCTGGTTGTGCATAGACAGTTGCATTTCTGTTTACACAGAATAAAAGAATAATAAAAAAAAAAAAACAGAGCAGCTATTCATCTCGTTAACCAAGTTGTGTAGGTTTTCCAATTTCTAAAGTTACATTGGTCAAATGGATAACTAACTGCATTTCCTGGATTTATTCCCAGCAGAGTCTTTCTCTACCAGCAATGCCTAAAGCCCATTCAACTAAATCCATGGCTACTTCATCTGCTTTTTGGTCAAGGACTTTTATAGATGATATTTGTGTAGCAGCCACATGGTCCAGTTCTCATACCGTTATTACTCATCACAAATTAGACTTAACTTCCAAGAAGTTGAGCTGCCTTTGGTTCAGTAGTTCTCTGGAATTTCCTTCCATGAGGGCTGCCCAAGATTTACATAGCTGAGGACTCTGTCCCATTCGTTGAGGAACAATGAATAGGACAAGGTAAGATTTAAAAGCGAGTACTACAAATAATTAAAAGTTATCTACTCACCATAACTAGGCATCTGTGTTGTCCATTTTCATTCTTCCTCAACTTCCCTCCTCCTTCCCCCTTCATGTCATCTTCTGGAGTGACCTGATGGTGCTTTTGTTGGAACCTGTAGTTCCAGATTTGAGTCCTAATCTAATATTTATTTTCTTCTTTTATTATTTAATGAATGCTTTATGGGAGCAAACTCAATGTGAGTTATTGGGGATGGATTAGGGCATTATGGGTAAAGGGAAGAGCTCAGGAGTTGGATCCAAAGTGTACAGTATGCTGCCAAGTCAGATCAAAGGATCTGATCCATAAACCGTTCATTGGGAAAGAATGAAAATGGACAACACAGGTGCCTACTTATGGTGAGTACATAACTTTTAATTATTTGTAGTACTCGCTGATGTTTGTCATATTAATCACTGCTGTAGCAGCCTTATGTCTTTGGCAGGATATAATCCATATACCTAACAGCCATCCAGTGTCCAAAGCTGTAGAGTACCTCCACCCACCCAGACTGTCAAGCAGCTTGAGCTGAGTAAAAGGCAAGTTTGGGCACGAAGCCCTTCAGAGCTTTACTGCTGCTTGAAGAAGCTTTAGAGGATCGAAGTTTTGCTTTCTTTTGCTGGGCAAATGGTTCTTCTCCCCCATAGGGAACTTATATATTTTTTTTCAAATTTTGTTGATGTTTTATTACTTTTCTCTTCAGGACAGTTCATAGGTTCATAGGTGTTTACTAGGTTAACGACCACAAGGGCCTTTTAAAGCCTAGCCATGCATCCCAAATCTCTGCCCGTCACACCTCCAACATTTGCTGTTCACCTCAGGAAAAATTCTTTGGGGTCTACTTTGGGTATAAAAATGCATGTGTGAACACTTCCATGCAAAGATCCTAAATATTCTAGGTTTTGTTCCATATTTGGGAGATATACATATATCCCCTCATTGTCTGTTTGTGAATTGCTTATCCAATCTCTCTTCCCAATCCTTTCTAAGCCCCTCTGATTGATTCTTATAATCATCACGCAGTATTTTATATGCTCGACTAATTATTCCCTTTTTTAATGGCAGCTTCTATTCTAGATTGTATTAAAAACCCTACCAGTGATGGTCTTTCATTTAGGACCCCCTGTTTCTTTCTCTTTGTCTATACTCTGATATCAGTCCTTGATAGGGAAGGTAATCTCTAACATACAGACCAAATAAATTCTTGGCCTCTTCTCATTCTATTACCTTTCCCTTTCTAGTTATTTACTCCCAATATCTGGGTTCCTTTGCCAATTTTCTCCAATAAATTCCAGCCCGCTCTTGCCTATTATCTGTATCCCTAACCACAGTCATCCCTATTGGCAGAATCTCTTTTCTGTATTCTTGTGCTGGTTTAGTTCGTAGAATACTCCCTGCTATTTTATGAATACAATACTCTGCATGATTTTTGTGTCCTCCTTAAGAGTCTGCATCCAAAATCCCAGTCTTTCCTTATTTCTTGAGCTTCTCCCCATATCATCATCATTCCTTTCCACTTTGACTTATAGTTTTCTGCTTGTGCTGTGTATAAGAGCCTTAACTGTGTTGCTCTGTAATACCCCCTCAAACTGGGTAATTCTAGTTCACCTTGTTCTGTTGGAAGAATCAGCTTATCCCACTTGACCCTTGCTGTCTTCCCTTCCCAGATAAAATCCCATTTTAAAGCTAGGAGTGTTGTGTTTTAATGGACTGTTTTGAGACTCTAATGTACTTTTAAAACCGAGCACTCATTGTTTTCTGTCCATTTTTAAAAGTAATGTAAAATAACTGAAAACATTTTTTCTGTGGTGAAGTTGTGTTTACTTTTCTTTTGAGGGGCTAGCATAGTGTTTTAAAGTGCTTTTTACTGTATTTTTTTTCTGTCAAAAAAGTAACTTTTGTGAACTGGTAGTGTTTACCGTCAATTGCTGCTAGTCTTTCCAGGGAAAGAGGCAACATTTTAAGCTTAACTATGGAATTGACTGCTGGTCCAACAATCATTTCTTCTTCCAGCCACAAAAAGAAAAAGTTAAGCAGACAGCCCTTGCCACCACAACAGGCTATCAATTTGCTTCAGCTGCAGGTGGGTGACTCTACTTTGGCCATACCTCAGACTACTCATCTTTTACTCCAGATCCTTCTGGAGTAGCACCTACTGCCACTGTAGACAGGGGGTTAGCCACGTCTTCTGGCAGTTGTTCCCTCAGTTGCATGGAAAAACACTCTTGTTGGTCCTGGGAGAGGGAAAAGGGAAGATTTCTCTGATGCTTTGGAATGCTGTGCCCATCGCTGGGGAAGCAGCTACTACCATTAGAAACCTGGTTGGGTCCCATTTTTTTTTCTTTTCAAAAAGAAACAGAAAATCAAGTATGTATCTGCTATTCCTCAATTTTCTTTGGATAAGAGTAGTTACACGGGTCTGGTGCAGGGTTTAATTCAGGCTATTGCTTCTCCTTATAAGGTAGTTTCTGGTAAGAGAAGGAGAGATTCCTTCTTGAAGAAATTTGGGGTTCTGAGTCTGAACAGGAAGACATAGGGTTAGATATGTTTTTTTCCCCTCAAATTATTTCTAATTCATAATCTGAGAAGAGCTCTTTGTCTGATTCTCTGCTAGCTGTCCCTAAAAACAGACAGGATGTGTAAAGTTTCTCAGTCTTTAAGTTTTACACACCGTTCCCAAACCTGGCCCAGCAGCTGTAGCTTCAGTTGAGCCCACTGGTGCCAATCACTTAGTTAATTCCAATCCTACTGTTTTTGATAAGGATGGAAAATTGTTGATAGGTATGGCAAAAAAAGAGTATACTTCTCCAACTTTGATTTTTAAAATTTGAATTGTCAGGCTAATGCCGACTATTTGGATTGTATGAGGAATGTTTTATCTGTGCACTTTTCTTGTGAGGAAAAATCTGCTTTAAATAACTTAGTTTCTTCTGTTGCACAGGTCACTGCTCATTGTTTCCAGTGTGTATATGACCCTGATGCTTCTTCCAAGGCTATGGTTACTGGTACTGATTTAATGAGGTTTAAATGGCTGCATTCTCAACTTCCTAGATGTTAAATGAGATTTTAAATTCTCCTTTGGATAGAGATTTAGTGTTTGACCACTCTGCTACAGAGGTGAGCAACAAGTGTGATGAAAGGGGCAAGCTGATCTAGGGAATCTGTAAGATTTTTTCATCCCTTCTTTTCAGAATTGTCCAAGGGTATTTTCTATCTCCTTATCCAACTTTGGCAAATAACAGATTAAACAGTCTCAACAAAATGCAGGTAAACAAACATTTAAGAAGTGGCAAGGGGTTCCAAAATGAAGTTTCTAACTTCCCAAAACAAAGGACAGTCGAACAAGTTTGACTATTCAACAGACTTTGTGACCTCCTCCCACCCTAGCCCATTTTTTTCTTCCAGAAAGTCTTAATCTCCATTTTTCTCTGTTTCAGATTGTTTCAAAGAAATGGGTTGTGAAAATCATTCATAAAGGTTACAGATGGCAATGGGAAGAGATTCCTCCTTTGCAGGGAGATATTCCTCATCCTCCATGTCACTGTTCTTTCCACCTGTTCTACAATACATTCTTTCCCAAGGAGTGATAGAACCAGTTTCCCCTTCCCAGGTGGGGAAGGTTTTTTAGTCAAAGATGTGCTTATGCCAAAGAAATGCTTGGAGATCAGTTCTGGATCTTTCTTTTCTACTCCTGTTTGCGATAGTACCCAAATTCAAAATGTCACTTCACAATCTGTTGTCATTTTTCCTTTTTCTAGTTTCCTGGTAACTCTTAACTTAAGATGCTTTTCATCACATCCCTATCCATCCAGACTTCAAATGTTTCTTAAGGTTTTGTATGTCTGATTCACATGATTAGTTCTCTACCTTACCCTTTTGATTCTCCACTCCACCAGGAGTGTTCACAAAGTATTTAGCTCCAGTTATAGCTCATTGCAGGCTACAGGGTATCCACATTTTTTTCATATTTAGATGACTTACTCAGCTTTGCAGAGTCTTTTTCAAAATGTCTGCGTACTATGTCTCTTGGATGAGAGATCTCCTACACAAGCTGGGATTCCAAGAGAACATTCAAAAGTCTTTTGTAACTCCCTCACACAGGATTCTGTTCCTGGGATGTCACCTGCACACTTAAGTTCAAACATCTTTTATTCCACAGAAAAAAATAGATATTTGCTTATAGGTTCATAGGTAGGTACTAGGGTATCGGCCCTGGAGCCTATGTAAGCCTAGCCAAAAAGTTCCTTGGCTTACACCACCCAAGAAAAATGTTTTCCTGTGCCCCTGTCAAGCAGTGCCACAGAAGTGATCCCTAGGGTGAATTTTCTATTTCTCATCCAGGCGTCGATTTTTCTTAGAGGGTGAATGAGCAGCTTTGCTTGACATGAATGGGTAGTTTGTTCCAGAGTATGGGAAGTCTCTGGGACAGGAATCTACACCTCCAGCATGTTCTGTTTATTGTGGTGACAAGGTTTAAGTCCGTGGCGTGTGTGGTTCAGAGAGATTGGGATTTCTTTAAGTGTAGCATGTCCAATAGCTCTGGGTTTGACATAGCTTTGTATGTTTGGCAGAGATCGCCTCTGAGTAGGCGATATGCGACAGAATAGAGCTGGAACTTTTTGAGATGGTCTGCATATGGCATCTGTTTGAGGCCGGTAATCCTCTTAGTCAGGTATTTCTGTTGCCTTTCCAATTGCTGTAGGTGTCGTGTGAGATGCATGCCAAACGGGGCATTGTACTCTATAATGGGTCTGATGAGAGATGAGTAGAGAGGAACAATGACCTCCTTTTTTCTAGAGGAGAACCTTTTTGTGATGAGGTGTGCCATGTAGAAGGATTTCCTGACTACTGTGATGATGTGGTTATCAAGGGAGAGACTACTATCCACCTGTGTCCCAAGGTATGTTATCACACTTTCAGTGTTTAGTGGGCTACCGCCTATGTGGTAGTTCATGGGTACAGAGTTTTTCCCAAAGGGGATGACAGTGCACTTCTTGGCATTGAGCTTGAGGCCATGATTTTGACACCAAGCATCTGTCTCTGTGAGGCCCTTTTGTAGAATGTCTACATCATTAGATGATTTTATTATGGCTCCCAGTTTGCAGTTATCTGCGAACTTTGTTAGCTAAAGACCTTCTGTGTTGGCTTGCACTTCAAAGAAGTTGATGCCGAACAGGAGAGGACTCGGGACCGAACCCTGTGGTACTCCACTCGTCACTGGTCTGGAGTCGGACATGGAGTTGGCTACATTTACTGTGTGGGTTCTGTCAGTGAGCCAGTTGGCCACCCATCTTGTGACATAGAGATTTATGCCCAGTTTAGTGAGTTTATGTACAATTCCAGAGTGGGGGATGGTATTGGAAGCCTTGGCGAGATCAGGATAGGCTGTGTGCATTACCTTGCCCTCATCTACAGCTCTAGTGACTGCTTCAAAGAAGTCAGGTTTAATAGACATGATCTACCTTTTACAAACCCAAACTGAGTGGGGTCCAGGGTTTGGAGGTTACCTATGTCTTTGTATATAAGCTCCAAGATTGTACGTTCCATGGCCTTGCAGACCAGGCTCATCAGGCTAATGAGGCAGTAGTTTCTGGGGTCTGTGGTGGCACCCCCTTTGTGGAGTGGGATAACCGTCGCTGTGCGCCATTCAGTAGGCACATAGCCTGAGGTGAGGGTGTGATTGAACATGGTACTTGGGTGGGGTGCCAGTTCTTTATGTAGTTTGTGCAGTATGCAGCGTAGGATGTTGTCTGGTCCCATGGAAGCTTTGTTCTTGGCTTTGGAGAGTGCGGTCTTTTATTTATTCATCTATGATTACAGGGGCTTTGCATTCTTCCGGTATTAAGATGGGCCCTTTGGAGGGTGAGAGGGAGGTAACGTTAGCACTGAACCTATCTGCCAGGATGTTGGCAATATTGGTTGGTTCTCTATATTTAGTGCCGTTGTGCTGTAGCTTAGGGCAGATCTGAGTGTTGCCATTGAGATTTTTGACATAGCTGTAGAATGCTTTGTGGTTGGCTTTGGAGTCAGTGGTGATTTTATTTTCATAACTGGCTTTGGAGGATTTTATGTGGGATCTCAGCTTCTTGCTGAGGTTGACCAGGGAGTTCCTCCAATCTTGGGATTTTACTCTTTTTTTTTTTTTTTTTTGCAACAGCTTCTTCCTTCTGTTGTAGAGTTTGTTTATGGCAGGGGACCACCAGATTGGCTTGCTTTTTTTGGAGGATAGCATCTTGGTTTTGTTGGGGATGGCACGATCCCTGCACTCATGTATATGCTTATACAGTGCATTTGTGTAAGATTCAGCAGTCTATTTTCCATCTGCATAGGTGTCTTGACATTTGCCACTTCTGTCTTAAGAAGCATGAAGTTGGCTTTGGAGTAGTTTTTGACAGTGGTTTCCTTAATGGGGGTGGGGTGGGGGTGGGATATGGATGTCTAGGGTGATTAGCTTGTGGTCAGATCTGACCCGCGAGAAGTCGACCTCTGGCGTAGAACATCAGTTACCCATATTGGTAATGACCAAGTCCAGGATAGTGCTGCCCCTGATGGGGGTGTGGACAAGCTGATCCTTGGCATTGGAATTTATGAATTCCAGAATACGTTGAGTGATTGAGTTGGTACATGAGTAGTTTTCCCAGTTGATGGTGGGGTAGTTGAAATCACCCATAATTAAGGTATTGGGTTGTACCTTAATATTTTCCAGTATCTTAAGAAATGAAGAGTGGGAATCCTGGGGCATGGTGGGGATCTGTAACAAGCTACGACCTGGATTGCAGTCTTGCCCAGTGTTACTTGCACTTGGATAAATTTGGGTGCATTATGTTGAGCAGCTAGCCTGGAGGTGTGGATATTCTTAATGAATATGGACACACCTCCGCCTTTAGTGTTTTGGTCCAGGTTAGGTGGCCGAAAGTTGTGGTTTTGAATTATAGCCTGGTAATGGAGGGGTGCTCTCTGGAGCCTTGAACCAGCTCTGGAGCCTTGAACCAGGTCTCTGTCACCACACAGATGTCAATTTTCTCCATTTTAAGGAGTGCCTCGAGTGAGTGCATTTTGAGGTTTAGACTTCTGGCATTCAGAAGCATTAACCTCAGAGTTTGTTTGCTTGTACCTGTTATGGTGAATTTAGCATTTGAACCTTGCCTAAAAAAGGCACTATAGGGGTGGCAAGAGCCCTTAGCCAGTATCCGGAATCCTAGGGCCGACAGGTGCAGGCCATCTCTGGCAAAGCGTCATGGTCTGTCAACCATGTCGTCCCAGGCAGACAGATACTGGATCCCCTTAGAATGACACAAGAAGCTTAGCCAATTGTTGAAGTCAATCATTTTGTCCTTCTATTCGGTGTCATTCTGGGCTATGGCAGGATGCTACTCAGGGCTAGGGTCATCCGAGAGCTCCTCCATGTCTCTTTTCATGTAGTCCAGGGAGGTATGTCTCAAGTCATTCACACCAACATGGACAATGACAAAGTTGTATTTGTACTTGCTGTGGAGTGACCGGAGTGCGTGCGTGATGTGGCAGATCCTGGCACCCGACAGGCAGCTGACAGTAACTTTCTCCTTGTTTAGCCTGGTGAGTGGGACATCAGTGTGCCTGACTATAGAGTCACCTATGACTAGTGTGTTGAGTACATTGTTTTGCCTTATGGGCTGAGGTTAGTGGCACACTGATTTTGTGGGCTATGTGTCATTTGAGTAGTTTGGGGGGGGGGGTTGTCTGCATTTCAGCTTGGGAGGTCTCTGTTGCTTGGGCAGATTTTTATTGAGAGCCTCCCATGAATGTAGGTGTGTGCTTTGTGTTTCTATGTGTGGGTTTTGGTAGTGTGGGTTTTGAAGTACTATGTGTTGTGTGTGGTGTGGCCCAGGTGTTAATCTCCTCTTGACTGTGTAGTCCAGTCTTGGCTGGAGAGAGCTTGGCTTCCAGTTTGGTTATGTAAGTGCATCTCTCACAGATTGTAGTGTTGGGTGGTAGGAGGAGAGGGTTGTTGGTGTACATGATGCAATTGCTACATTGCCTCAAGATGCCCAGATTCATCAGGAGGACCGGCAGCTGATCCATGGACATGCCTGGATAGGTGCTTATTAATTTAAGTACTAAGAACTGTTTTCCTCTTGACAAGTGAGGAAAGTAGAGTGCTGTAGTAATTTGTAGTTTTAGTGCTTACAATGAGTTCTGGGCAAGTGCTGAGCACAAGGAAATGGTTTTGAGTGCTGAAATTACAAAAACTGGCTAGATAGATTTCTAAGATTTTCCCTTCAGACTTCAGTCATTACGAGGGAATACCTCAAGAATTTGGGTATCATGGCATCTGTGATTCTCATGCTATCCCAAGGAAGACTCCAAACGAGAAGGATGCAGTGGCATCTAAAATCTCTCTAGTTCCACCATCAACAACCTTTGATCTGATATTGTTAATCCTCTTTCATTCCTTACGTATGGGTATTGGTTCCGACCTCGGAACCGAGCCGGCCATCTTCCAAGCTCGCGTCAGCTACAAACTCTCAAGCTAAAACTCTTACCCAGAATTAACCCTCTCCCTGTTACCTCAGATTTCGTTTGCCGCGTCGCCATTCTGTCGTGTTAAGCTACTTCACTTGAGCTAAGTACAATTTTTTTCGTCATACTAAATTCTAAAACAACCTTTTCTCACAGAAAAGTTATTAGATAGTTTTCTCTTACCTTATCGCATTTAGCGACTATCCTTTCAATTCCTTTCCTCCTGTTTACCGTGAGGTAATTTCTTTTTTACCATCGTTGGTAAACCCTCTTTCCTTCTTACCTTCGGGTAATTCTTGTACCATTGCTGTTTTTTTTTTTCTGGTTTTTCCTTCCTTCTTTCTTTCTAACATGGCAGATAAAAAAGGTAGTCCAGGATTTAAAAGATGTTCAGATTGTGGCCATAAATTGCCTACTTCAGATGCACATTCCCTGTGTGTCTATTGCTTGGGTGTGCCTCATTTAACAGTTGACCTGCCCTGCGGGATTTGTAAGAATTTCTCTAACAGGACGTTGATTGAGAGAAAAAATAAATTGATATTGAAGGGGCTACTTAAATCTCCTTTTTCAGAGGCTATTTCTGGGTCGGAGGCTTCAACCCCTCCAAGATCCCATAAGAAAAAGAGTGATGAACATATAAAGGCCAAGTCCCTTCCTTAGTCCCCTGCTGGGGACCCCCAGGAACCGAGACCCAGGAAAGCTAAGCTTTCCACTTCGGATTTGACTTCTTCGGCTCCAGCACTTTCGGTACCTAGACCTTTGGCACCGTGGCCATTGCCGCCATCTGTGACTTCGACACCAACTAGTGTGCCCTTTAACGTATCGGTACCGAGGGGCTCCTCGGTTCAGACTTCTTTACCGGCACTGACTGTCCAGTCGATGCAGACTGTTTATGACGTCGATGGATTTTTCGACTTCCATTGCCTTTTTGGCTCTGACAACTTACCCGGCACCGACTACCCCCTCAGCTCCGACCATTCAGTTATCGGCACCGATATTTTATGTTCCAGCCTTAGCGCCGACAACCATTTCGGTACCGACTTTATTGTCGGTGCAGACCATGACTTCGGCACCGATGATTTCCTCGGTGCAGACACCTGTAGTTCAGTCCTTTACAGCCCCATTGTTTTCAGTGCAGACCTGCATGGTGGGCACCAAGCTTGCTCCATTTTTGGATAGACCTGACTCCCCTTCAGCCGTGTCCGTGAAATCCACTGGAAGCCTGTCTGAACTTGACATGTTGTGTCTTGTGGATCAAGTGCTTTTGGCCAGCGGTATCCCACCCCCCCCAGTACCTATCCTTCCTCGGGAGGTGATCACCCTTTGCCAAAAAACCCTACTTATTCTCCTCCTTCATTGTCTTTGAAGCCCCTTGATATAACACAGTCTTCCCCCTCTACAGTTCCCTTTATGGACCTCACTAAGGAGCCACAGTTGCCTTTGTGGCAGGAGAGTTTTGCTACAACCCAGGATGTCCGCTGTGGCGTACGTAATTTGGTGTTTCACAACCACCCAGGGACTCCGAGTCGGCAGGCTGAGCCACTTAGGAGAGGGTTGACCCCTGTCCTGGACACTCACCCCTCTTCAGGTGGACCAGCCTTCCAGCTAATGGAGAGGGCTCTGGCGTCAACTGGCAATCCTGTGCTATCACTCTCCCTGCCCTCCTCTGTGCCACTATGTACACAAGTCGCTCCTGGCGGACACCAGGCGCAAGGGCCTCAGGATGTACTCCCACAGGAAACCCCTTTTGCTCTGTCTTCCCCAGCTTCTCCCTCTGAGGAAGTTCATCAAAAAAGCATGTGTGCAAGAGGAAGCACATGGACTCCACAGAGGAGTCCCTTACTGAAGACACAGACTTTGATGATGGGGAATGGTCCTCTCACTCACTCTCCGAGGTATCCTTTGGTGATATTCTTGAAATTCTTAAACAGAGAGGTGACTGGCAATCCTTGAACCCGACCTCTGAAGAGTCTGTGTTCCTGCAGGTCTTTCACGCCCGGCCCCCTACCTCCTGGGTTACTCCACCTGCCGACGAACTGGTCCGGCTCATCGTGCAGCATGCGTTGAAGGCTCCTGACACCGGTGAGGCCATTCCCTAGAGGCCAGATAAAATTTTGTCTCCTCCTGCTACTGACCCCCATTGGTCCAAAGGTCTTCCTGTAGATGCTTTGGTGGTGGCGGCCAAAACTAAAAAAGACCTGGCAGAAGAAAAAGCCAGACTGTCCATCCACCCAACAAAGAGTCCCGGGCTCCGGACAGAATAGGGAAGCGTACTTTTGCATCAGCGACCTTTGCAGTTAGGTCCCTGAACTATATGGTATACTTTACCAGGCTTCAGAGAGATTTAATTTCTGAGCTGTCTGAAACTTTGGCTGGTACTGTGTCTGATGAGGTCCATGACAGTGGCCTCTCAGCTAGCCACCATTGAATCGATATCTAACTCCTCCATGCACCCGATATCTCACACATCAGAAGGAGCAGTTAGAGCGGCGAGTTCAGGCATTGTTCTGAGACGACATGCCTGGATGTGCTTGTTTAATTTTGCGGAACCTTTTAAGGCTTCCTTTCTCAACGCTCCCATCGAAGCCTCTTCATTGTTTGCACCCAAGGTTAAAAGCACACTGGCCAGATGTGAACAGGACGGTAAGACTCTTTCTGCCGTGGGTGTCCATTATTCTTCCCCTCATCGGGCTTTCTCCAGAAACCAGAAGAGTGGGAAGATATGGTACAAAAAGTCTCAGGGTCCTTTCCGTGACACACAGGCCGAGTTCTCCCTTAGAGGGGGAAACTCACAAGGGAAGACTCCCTTTTTGGGGTAGAGGGGGTCCGCATAACCAGGGTTCCAGGGACTCTTTCTCTGGCCAATCCTACCAGCGCTCCTGAAGAGCGGCCCAACTGCTTTCCTCTGGAAGTGGTTGGGGGTCGTTTCTCTTTGTACCCTTCTGCCTGGCTAACCATCACCACCGATTCTTGGGTACAAAGGATAATAACCAGAGGTCATCATATTCCCTTCGATCTTTGTCCCGCTCCCCCAACAAACTTACCCGACGTTCCACCCAGTCCAAGGGAAGAAGCAGCATTAGAGATATCAAAGCTGCTAAGAAAGAGAGTCATCCAAATAGTCCCTCCAGACCAGATAGGATCCGGATTCTACTCGACTATTTTTGGTGCCAAAGAAAACCGGAGACTGGAGACCAATTTTGTATCTTAGCGTATTGAACAAGTTTGTAAGAGTACAAAAATTCCGGATGGTCACAATACAGTCTATCCTTCCGCTTTTGGAAAAAGATGATTGGATGTGCTTGATAGATCTTCAGGATGTGTACTACCACATAAAAGTGGACAGGCCATCAAGAAGATTCCTTCATTTCTGTGTGGGAGCCAGTCACTACCAGTTCAGAGTACTGCCCTTCGGATTCTCTACAGCCCCCAGTGTGTTCACAAAGTGCATGGCAGTCGTCACAGCTCACTTGCGACTACAAGGATTCCAGGTGTTTCCATGCCTAGACGACTGGCTCATCTCCACCCCCACCAGACATCTCTTGGAAGACGCCCTGGCATACTCTCTCCTTTCTGCAGAAAGGCTAGGCATAACCATAAACTGGCAAAAATCCAATCTCACCCCATCTCAGTTAACAGAATTCATAGGAGTCATCTTGAATACAAAGGATTGCAGCGCATCCATTCCAGAGCACAGAATTCTAAGGATAAAGCAACAACTGATCCCAATCCTTTCAAGGGAAAAATCCACAGCTCACTCCGTTCTACAGTTGTTGGGTTCCATGGCAGCCTCCATCACCATTGTCCCCCTGGCCAGGTTTTACATGAGGCTTCTACAATGGCTACTGCTCACCCAATGGTATCCCTTTCAGTACCCTCTTTCAGCCAAGATTCGGGTAACTCACAGGTGCAAACAGGATTTAAATTGGTGGATGACCCACAGCCCGTCACAATGGTCTCACCCCTTCTCTCCCCAACAACCCAAGGCTACAGTGACCATGGACGCCTCCCTGATGGGGTGGGTGGGGGGCTATGTCAGGGACAAGACAGTGCAAGGTACTTGGTCTGAAATGGAGGCCCATCTACATATAAATGTTCTAGAGCTGAGGGCGGTGCTTCTAGCGTTGCAAGCATTCCATCCACTGCTGCCAACTGGGATTATTGCGATACAATCAGATAACATGGTGGTGGTCTGGTACATCAACAAACAGGGCGGAACCAAATCGTACCCATTCTGTCAAGAGGCCATGAGGATATGGCAATGGGAGATGGCCACCAACTGTTTTCTTCTAGCAACGCACATTCCCAGGAGTTCCAACTTGATAGCAGACAGACTCAGCAGGTGTATTCTACAACCTCACGAGTGGTCCCTGAATCCTGTGATAGTGGCGGAGATTTCCAACTGCTGGGGTCTTTCTTGCTGCGACCTTTTTGCGTCCCCGACCAACTACAAATGCAGCAACTATTTTCCTCTGATTCTCCCTCCAGGACAGTCACCCAGGGATGCTCTAAGTCCATGGTTGGCCCTTGGGTCTACTTTATGCATTTACAACTCTACCCCTCATTCCCCAGTTTCTGAAGAAAGCCCGCCGGTTGAAGAGCAAAGTGATCCTCATAGCGCCGAATTTGCCTCGTCAGATTTGGTTCCTCTTCCTTTGGCTTCACCTGCTAGATCAACCTTGGATTCTCCATCCAACCCCAGGGTTGATCTCCCATCCGCAGAATCTGATTCAGCCCAACTTGGACAGCCTGAAGCTCACAGCTTGGCTCCTCCAGTTCCCTTGATTGCCAGGCAGAATCATCCTTCTTTGCCAGTACATGACATTCTTATTGCATCTCATAAGTCTTCCACCAGAATTACTTATCTAAGCAAGTGGAAAAGATTTACTTTTTGGCTGAAAGAAAAGCAGGTAGATCCTTTTTCAGCACCAGTGTCGATAGTACTCAAGTATCTAGCCACTCTTTTTCAATCCGCTCTTTTGGCCTCTACCGTTAGTTCATTTGGCTGCAATATCTAATTTCCATGATGGTGTCCAAGACTCTTCTCTTATGTTACACAAATTATGCAAGACTTTATGAATCATCTAAAACCCTCTTTTATAGAACCTATTCAACCATGGGACCCGTCATTAGTTCTACAAGCTTTGACAATGCCACCTTTCGAACCAGCTTCTTCGTGCAACCTCAAATACTTGTCATGGAAACCTTGTTTTTGGTCGCCATTACTTCTGCCAGACGTATTTCTGAGCTTCAAGCCTTATGCATCAAGAGTCCATATTTGATTTTTCATAGAGATAGTGTCATTGAGAACTAATCCTTCCCTTCTGCCAAAAGTGATCTCTGAAATGTCCCTTAATCAAACCATTTAATTGCCAGTTTTCTTCCCCAACTATTCAAACAAAGGAGAGTATTGCCTACGTACCCTAGATATTCACAGGCAAATTCGCTTCTACTTGAACAGGGTTAAGGCCTCTCATAAATCAGACCAGTTATTTTTGGCCTATTCTGGACCTAGATTAGGATGTGCTGTTGCTAAGGTCATATTGGCTAAATGGTTGAAAGACAGTGTGACCTTCATTTATAGACAATGTAATATTCCATTACCTGCTACCATAAAGGCTCATTCTGCAAGGTCATAGCAACTTCTGCTGCCTTCCATGCCAGTGCTTCTTTACATGACATTTGTGCAGCTGCAACTTTGGCTACCCCTCATACTTCATCAATCCATTACAAATTGGATTTGGCCTCCAGGGGAAGAGCATCTTTTGGTTCTGTGGTGCTCAGGAATGTCCTTCCATGAGAGCCTCCCGGGAATAAAGGTAGCTGGGGACTCTGTCCCATATGTAAGGAATGAACGAGGATTAACATTATCAGATAAAGAAGTTATGTCTTACCATAACTTTCCATCTGTATTGTTGATCCTCGTTCAGTCATTACGACCCTCCCTCCTTCCACCTCCTGTGGCTTCTAGTTGATCTCACCATCCGGTTCTATTAGGTCATTTGACCAGAGGTAACCTCTACCTTCTTTTGACTTGCAAACTCAGTCTGAGGTAACAGGGAGAGGGGGATTCTGGGTAAGAGTTTTAGCTCGAGAGTTTGTAGTCGACGCGAGTTTGGAAGATGGCCGGCTCTGCTCCGAGGTCGGAACAGATACCCATACGTAATGACTGAACGAGGATCAACAATACAGATGGAATGTTATGGTAAGACATAACTTCTTTTTTTCTAATTCCAGTGCTGGTGTTTGCCAGAAAAGAGATCTTTTTGTGGAGACAACAGATCTCCTTGAGTTTGGGTCTTCCTTTCTCTCTCTCTCTGTTCCTAAGCAGTCAGCTACCACACATGCTTCGGACTTTGCTAGGGGAGCAGTTTCAGGAGTAATAAAAGTATAGGGGGTGTGGCCATCAAGGACAGATTCAAACACATTAATATCAAGGAGGTGCTTGCTCTGATCAAGGCACTCAACTATTTGAACTGTCTTCAAGTGGTTGGAGATAATACCACAGTCGTGCTAAATCAACAAGCAAGGAGGAACTAGGTCTTACCCCCTTTGCAGACTAGCCATATTAACTTGAGATATAGCTTCACAACTCAGTCTCACTCTGTAGGCATCCTACATGTTGCCAGATCGAAATCGTATGGCAGACAAGTTGAGCAGGCCCAGGGCAGACCCTCACAAATGGAAACTAGATTGGGGGGGGGGGGTCTTCCAAAATTTGAACATTTGTGGGGAGTTCCTCAAGTACATCTCTTTGCCTCCTCTTTGAACAAGCAACTGGCAAGATGCTGTTTCAGAGCTCCATGTAAGAAGGCGTGGAAGATAGATGCCATTTCTTTTTATATTTCTGTATGCTTTTCCAGACTTTCCAGTAATATGCTGGGTACTTCTGAAGAAATCTCCCATGATCATTGTGGTGACTCCCTTCTGGCCCAGGCAACCATGGATATTTTTTGCGTTTCACTGTTGCAGTTCTGCCTTGTGGGATTTCCTGATGTGTGTAAGCCCTTGACCAACTGGTGGACGCCCTGATCGACTTCATTACATTCTGGTATATAGGGAGCCAGCTGATGTCATGATCTCAGTCTTTTCTTGCTGTCCGAGGCCGTAGTAGTGTTTAGTGCATTGGTCGGTCTGCACTAGAGAGAAGTTGTCTGAAAGCTAAGTATCCCGTTGGGGAACCAGTTTTTCATTTTTTGACTCGTGTCAGAAAAGATCAATAATCTTCTTTGTTGTGCTAAGCAGATTCCACACCAAGACTTCCATTCTTTGTGTCATCTGTTTAGGCCCAGATGCTGTTTTCTGTGCTTGTTTCAACTTTAGGACTATTAGGCTTAGTGCCGACATCTTAGCTAGGCACCTTACTGTTGCATCAAGCTCTGTGTCCAGTGGTGTCTTCCAATCAATCTGAGGTTGAGCTCCCTAAGAGCAAAAGAAAAACAACCCAGGCTTAGGGCCTGTGACAGTCTCTCTCCGGCAGCTAGTCCTCCAAGGCTCTTGTTCTCTGAAGAAGGCAAGGCACTTTTGCAGCCCCCTTCCTTGACTGAGATGATGGCATGGGCCTCTATTTAGACACGTCTGGTATGCTGTTGGGTCCCTCACAAGCCTTGGGGCTTGGTTCGTAAGTCAGGTTTGGGGCTGCTCTGTACGCCCTGACTTCCGATGAACGTGCTTCAACCATGGATGCTCCTTTGCAGCATCAACTAATGCCAACTGCACATTCCTGTCGAGAGACTGGTGTCAGAGTTGCAAAAGTACCTAGAGCCAAACTGAGAGCTACACCAAAGAATGGAACTTCCTCTGGGCCTATGCCTAGGCCTGCTTGCTCCCACACACAGGGTTACCACCAGGATTTGGTTAGGCTAGCTGAAAAATTAATTTCCCTGGTCAGATCCAGGCAACCCCCTATTGAATCTTCCCCAGGGAAAAGGGAACGTACTCCAGAAGTCCTTTCTGATCGTTTTAAATCAGCTGAAGTTTCTGACCAGAAGGAGTTTGCTTTTGATGAAGGTCCCTTCCTGACTTCTTTTGAGGAGTCAGTTTCTGAGGAAAACCTGCCCCCCCAAGGACATTTTCTTTGGAGAAACTCTTCATGCCATGAGGAGGCATTTCCAGTGCGAAGCCCAGGATTACCCACAATTCAAAAAGAGGTTTCAGGAAATTCCTTCACCTGCCAGAGCACAAGCGTCTTACCATCCCTCCAGTTTTAGAGATTGTATAGCATGTTTTCTTGGATTCCTCTTTGAATCCAGATTCCCTTCCTCCACCCCTTTGAAAACCAGACCAGTTTTGTACAGTACTGGACTTGCATAAACATGTCTTTAAGAATCCCTATGCTGACCCAGAGGTTGTAACCCCAGGACCCAAAAAAGCTCGATAGAGTTCCGCCAAACACCCCTGACTGCTGATAAAGAGAGTAGGGCTCTTGATAGATTTGGTAAAAAAGTTTACACCTTTGCCACTTTAGCAGTGATTCCCCTTAACGGTCTATTCCATATGATAAAATACCAGCAGACCATTCTGGATCAGTTGAACCAAAACTTAAATCCATTGAAGACAAGAATCTTTCCAAAGAATTACTCTGCCTATGTCACTCTGGCTCTCAAGTTGCTAGGCATTCCTTACACTGTGGATGTGATGAGCTTCTAACCGGGCTGCATCTACTGGTTCCGTTATTAGAAGACATGCATGGCTAAGGGAACAGTCCCTTCCTGAGAATGTCAAGTCAAATCTTTTAAATGTCCCCTGGACAAGGATTTCCTCTTTGAGCCTAAAGCCAAGGTAGTACTTAAAAGCTGGAAGACAAAACTAAATCCATGCAGACTGTTAATGACTTCCTTCAGGTTCAGCCTCCTAGATTCAGTAGGAACTATCACTCAGAACACTGGTCCTTTCCATCCAAGTATAAAACCAGGCAGAGAAAGCCACATAGGGAAAGGACACTAAGGTAACAACAACTGCAAAGACCTAAGCAGTGGACTTCAGACATTTCCAGGCAGGGGAGTTCTGGGCCACAGGCCCGTTGTAGAGAGCAACAATGATGCATCAGTCCCAGTCTCTCTTTTCCCACTTCCCTCCCTACACTTCCCACTTCTCTTCCTACCCGGAAGACTATCCCTTTTCTAGGAAAATGGGTCTCTCATCACTTGGGACAGGTGGGTTGTAAACATTATTTCAAATGGTTACAGGCTCATTTTCAAAGAACCACTAAAGTTTTTAGGCTAGCCAGACATTCCCCCAAACCAAAGGACAGAGGCCCTTTACCAAATTCATGATTTGTGCTCACAGAACTCCATGGAACCAGTTCCAGAACACCAAAAAAGAAAGTATTTCTTCTCCAGGCTATTCCTGGTTCCAAGAAAGGAAGGCTCTTGGCATCCCATTCCAGACTTGTCTGCCCTTAATCAGTTCCTGTTGGTTCTGTAATTCAGAATGTTAACTCTTCAAAAGCTGTTACCCATGATAACCCCACAGACCTTCATGGTCACTCTGGATCTAAAAGATGCATTCTTGCACATTCCCATAGAGGAATCACAGAAACATTTTACGCTTGAGAGCAGGTATCAGTCATTATCAATTTTCTGCTCTGCCCTTTGACTTGTCTACTGCTTCCAGAGTCTTCACAAAGTGCTTATCCCCCATGATCGCTGTTTGCAGGACCAGAGAGATTTAAATCTACCCCTACCTGGACGATTGTCTGATAACAGGCCACAAGTACTTCAAAACTCCACTCGGATCTGGTGTTCCCCAAGAATTTCTTGACCTCCCTGGGTTTCACCATAAATCAGCACAAGTCAAGCACAGAACCCTCTAACAGGATTGTCTTCCTGGGGGCTCTTCTGAACTCATACTTCAAAAGGCCTTCCTATCTCCAGACAACGGTCTCTTTCCTGACTCAGTACTTCATCCAGAGACAGTGCCTCACAGCCAGGGAGTTCCTCAGAGCATTGGGCTACATGTTGTCTTGCATCCTCATGGTCCCCCTGGCCAGGCTGCACTTGAGAAAACCCCATTTGTAACTCAGATGTTTGGTGCTAGAATGCACAGCCCCTCTCAACCAAGATACAGCTGATCCCTTGTCATTAGGAGGAATTTGCAAGATTGGCACAAACTGGTGCTCAGTTCCAGGGCCTTCCTTTTTCAGGTTCTCACCCCAAGAATAAGCCCTTACCACAGACGCCTTGGAGACAGCTTGGGGGCCCATTTCAAACTATTCCAGACCCAAACTGAAGTGGAAAATCAGTTCAGAGGCAAACACACAAACTTGAAGGAACTTGTGGTAGTTCAAAAAGGCCTGATAGCATTCAGAGAAAAAGGGAAACCAGAGGTCCTATTAGTAAAAACAGACAAGTCCACAGTCGTGTGGTACATAAACAAGCAGGGGGGGAGTACCCACTCCTACCCCCTCTGTCGCCTAGCAGTGCAGGTTTGGGAGACTGCTCACTCTGTGGGGTTTACACTTTTTGGCACAGTACCCTCCAGGTGCTCAAAGCCTTCTAGGAGTGCATTGGGAAACATTTTTCAGCATAGCCAAAAAGACCTCTTCACCATCAAGGAAAATGCTTAACTGAAAACATTCTGCTCTAGGAGCAACTTACCCTTAGCTTGGAAGACCGATGCATTTTCTTTTCTTTTCATCTGTGCATCCTCCCTTGTCTCTGTTTTCTCGAGTGCTCCTAATAAGTTAAGAGGGGCCAAGGGCAATACTGATAGCCCCAGACTGCCCAGGCAACAGTGGTACCCTCTGCTACTCAACCTAACCAACGAGAAACAATGGCATTACCTCAGAGTGTGGACTCAGGACAAGGGAAAGATTGTTCATCCCAACCTGCAGACGTGCAAACTTTCAGCCTGGCTAATTCCACAGCATCCTGGACAGATCCTGCCCTAAGCAAGCAGGTTCAAGACATTTTTAAAGAGGCTAGAAGGCCCAGTACTAGAAAATCTTACTCGGCTAAGTGGAGAATGTTTTCTATTTGGCATTAACAGGGCCACAATCCTCTTTTAGCCAAAATCTCTGTCATTCTAGACTACCTGCCTAATCTGGTTGACAAGGGTCTGTCTTATTCCTCCATTAAAAGTCACACCTGTGTCATTTTGGCCTATATCCCTGTTCTTCCTCCTGTCTTTTCTCGCCCCCTTCTTGGACAATTTCTTAGAGGAGTGATTCACATCTGGCCTCCCAGGAGACAACCTACTCCTCCGTGGGACCTTAATTTTGCTCTGAAAAAACTGACCTTGCATCCATTCGAACTAGCGACTTCCACTACCTTAAAAGTTTCTATCTTGGAAAACTGCCCTTTTGCTGGGTATTACTTCAGCTAGAAGAGTCTGAGCTACAGGCTGTCATGATGGTGGAACCCTTCCTCATCCTCCATCCAGAGTCTCCCTCAGGACTAACTCTTTCTTTATGCCCAAGGTGATGACAGACACATCATTGATTGTCTATACACCTGCCTACCTTCTTTCCTAATCCCCACAGAACCAGTGGAAAATAATTATTCTTTCCTTGGATGTACATGGGCAGTTCCGTTACTATCTTGACAGAACTAAGACTTTTGCGAAAATTATGCCAACTCTTTGTGGCCTTTGCCACCAGTTCTGAAGGAAAACCAGTTTCCCAACAGACCATCTCCAAATGGATCTCTCACTGTATCTCGTTTTGTTACAGCCGTCATAGTAAGAAGCCACCTGAGGCTGTCAGGGCTTATTCTTTTAGTGCTACTGCTACCTCTGCTGTCTTTCTAAAAAGGGTTCCTACCAAGGATATACTGGAAGCTGTTCCCTGGTCATCTGTGCATACCTTCAACACACACTACCATTTGTCATCCTTTTCCAGGTCCAGAGCAGGATTCGCCACTGCCATTCTGCAGGGCATCCTGTCCTCTCCCTAATCTACCTTCTACACTCTCTTTCAGCTTTGGGAATCATCCCACAAGTCAGGACTGCAACAGTGAAACATGAAGGACATAGTGCTGTTGTGTGCAGTTACCATAAATGTAGATGTTTGAGTATATTCAGTGTTGCAGTATTCTTTCCTTCCCTCCTTCTCCCTTAGCCTACAGGGTAGACTGTTACAAACTTCTTCTCAAGCCAAGGGGGACCCTCCTTTTTGCTGTTTCCCTTGCTTTGGTTCTCTGGCTTAGGTCTTTATTTTAGGACCCATCTTGGGAGGCTTCTATCCTCAGGGAGGGCAAGAAAATAACTGAAATCATGATGTTGGCAGGGTCCTTATATACCCAAGCACATTGACTTCGGTTAGGGCATCTGTCAGCTCTTGGAGGAGGGGAATTTTCTCTTGTAGTCGGGCCGGCCATGGGCTTTCAGTGTAGGCAATCCCACAATTTAGGACTGCAACAGTGAATACACTTTAACATTTACATTTATGGTAAGTGTACACAACTGTACTTTCTCTGTTTTTTGGAAATGGTCAGGGATAATTTACCACAAGCTTCCTCACAGACTGGATCTACTCACACAAGAACAGGAGTGTTTGATATACCTTGACATCAGTCATCTTCAGTTGACTTCCTGGATGATAAGGACTTAATTCCTTTTAGACATCTGTTTGCTGATGATGTATAGCAGGTATTAATGGAGACAAGATAGCCTGCTACTAGAAAATCATATATTACCAAATGGAAAAAGTTTTTTACTTGGTGTCAGCAACATAGGTAGTACCCATTTAGGGCTAAGTTTTCTCTGGTTTTACAATATTTGTGAGAGTCACTATCCGGTGGCCTTTCTTCTTGTGTTAAGGTTCATTCATCATCCATTTCAGCATGTCTGCCCATGGATCCTCCTCTTTCAAGGCAGTCTCACATCAAAATGTTATTGAAAGGGGTTTTGCATAAGAGGCCTAGAAAAATGGTTAGAGAAGCTAACACTTGCTCCATTTGAACCAGCTAATTTGGCTGACTTGATGTTCTTAACATGGAAAATAATTTTAGTGATTTCTCTGATCTCTGCAAGTAGGATATCTGAGTTGCAAGGTTGTATGATGAGTCATCCCTGTCTCATATTCCACAGGGAAAGGGTTTCTTTGAAAACTAATCCTTTTATGCCTAAAGATGGTATTTAAATTTACTTTAAGCCAAACTATATCCATCTTCCCTTTTTCTTTCTTGAACCTAAAAATGAGGGATAAAGGATACTGTATAACTTGGATATCCACAGGCAACTCCGGTGCTATCTTGATAGAACTAAATCTTTTAGATATTAGGATAAGTTATTTATTTCTTGTGAAAATAAGGAGGAACAACCTATGTCAAAACAGACTATTTCCAGATGGTTGTCTAAGACTCTTTTTGTTTTGCAAATGTATTTATGGCAAGGTAAAGGCTTATTCTATAAGAGCCTTGGCTTTATCGATGGCTTTTCGGAAAGGGTTGGATTCTAGAAGCTGCCACTTGGCCCTCTCTGCACATTTTTACACAGCACTAAAAGCTCAATTCCTTTTGTAGGTCCAGATCAAGCTTTGCTAGTGCCATTTTCCAGGGTCTTCTGGACTCCTCTTCCACCTGCCAAATGTAGTTCGCTATGGTAATCTACCCATATAGCCAAGGCTACTGCAACATTGATCAATATGATGAACATAGTGCAGTTATGCAAGTTGAACTTACCATAACAGTATAGATGTTTGAATGATCTGAAGGGTTCAATCCCAAACTTGTGTTTAGTCAGCTCAGTTCAAGCTGCTTGGTAGTTTGGGTGCATAGAAGGTACCCTGAAGTTTTGGAAGTTGTCTGGCTGTTATATTCTTGGTAGCATATAATCCATATAGCTAAGGCTACTTGGAGCAGTGAACATTCAAACATCTACTGTTTTGGTAAGTTCAACTTATACAACTGTACTTTTGCATTTTATTGAATAAAAGTCAGATTATGTGACATTGCAGTACTGCTTTATTTACTGCAGCAACCCCAGACATACTTCATCTTAATCATATTATCTGAAGTGGTTTACTTCATTTCATTTTCAACCTGTGGGACTTCGGATCTGTATCGGATCCGACACTGACGCATTTTCCAGTTATGGCACCGAGCTCCAAGCTCCCACCTTACCCACAATGCCCCCCTGTCTCCCTTTTCCTCTCTGATCTTGTTTGTTGCCAGAGGATGCACAAGTGTGATCCGAGCTCTAGCATGTTTTCGTCAGCGTTTGCAAAAGTGTTGTTTTCCTGTTTTAGCTTTCTCTTGACTTTTCTTTCCCTTGAACTTTTCTGTACCTCCCTGGGGTTCTTCGTTTAGAGAAGAAAAAAAAAGTAAAAAGTAGGCTTTCCTTTCCTTCTCTTTCTCTCGTGAGCATGTGTGTGTGTCTGGGCCAGCTG
Source organism: Protopterus annectens (assembly GCF_019279795.1). NCBI lineage: Eukaryota > Metazoa > Chordata > Ceratodontiformes > Protopteridae > Protopterus > Protopterus annectens. Next base: position 916,271,622 of record NC_056745.1, on the reverse strand, counting down.
AAGGGATGGCAGATGCCCTGAGCCCGGTTTCAGAAAGTGCACAGGGTGTGGCCGTAAGCTTTCCCTGGTGGACAGCCACACTCTGTGTGTGGTCTTCTTGGGGGCTGAACACCTTCAGTCCCCCTGTCCTATTTGCGCTGGGTTTAACCCCAGAGCACTTAATGACAGGCATGACAAATTGATCGTTAAGGGCCTGTTGCCCTCTTCTTCTGGAACTGCAGTTCCCTCTTTCCCTGCGGGGAAAGCAGCGGCTGCTCTGTCTTCCTTTTCCCTGGCCTCTGGGAATCACACTCCTGCCAAGAGGTCCGTGGAAGCAGATCAGGTCAAGAAGGATCGGCCTCGCAAGCAATCCCCTGACCACTTGTCGCAGGCCGGCCCGCTGCCAAAAATGAAGCATGTTTCCAGGCTTCTGACTCATGGGTTCAAGGTCCCCTAGGTTTTCACCTGAGCCCGAGCAACATCAAAACAGGTTTCCGGTTAGGTCTGCCCCCCCCCCACCGGCATTCCCGTGCAGTTTCGGCGGCGTCCTCCCGCTCCACTTGGAGCCTTTCGGAAATGGAGATGGACAAGATGATGTGGAGGTTCATCCGCACACAGATTCAGCATCCACACACAGATTCAGATGGGGGTCTTGCCGGGGCCTTCTCCCTCCGGAGCGGGTCCCTACCAACCCTTGTTTCATCCTATTTCTCCTTGTAATCCGATCCGTGGTTTCAGAATCGTTGGATCTGAGGACGATGAGGGGTCAGCGCCGATGGTACCCTGTACCTCGACGCCGGCTGGTGCCTTGAGTTTGTCGGATCTGGCGGGGTCGGATCCGAGCTCTCGGAGCTGCAGCCTCGGGGTTGGATCCAAGGGGGTGGTCTCTGCTCCAAGCCTGTTGGAGAGAAGCATCCCTTTCAGCATCTCAGCTCCGACTCCCCTGTCAGGGCAAGGGGGAGCAGCTTTCATCCTTTCGGTCCTGGAGGCATGTTCCCCCTCTGCTTTCGACGTGGTGGAGAGGGCTCTCACTGGGTCGAGACCTCAGACTGTCTTGTCCTCTGAATCCATCCAGACCCCCCCCCCCGGCTCTGAGTGTGGTTCTGGCCATCTTGCCCTTTCAGGGACAGCCTGTGCCTGTAATGCCCCAGGTAGTTCCACCTTCGGAACAGCCCATTTCCGAGGCCTCCCCAGACAACCCCCTGAGGAGGCCCCTCGCAAACATAAGTGTAAAAGGAGGCACTTGGACTCTCCACCAGAGCCCCTCATGGAGGACATGGATTTGGATGAAGGGGAAGGCTCCCCATGGTCACCTCCCGAGGATGTCTCCTTTGGGGACTTCAGGGAGCTCCTCCACTGGGGTTGGGGGGAGTCCTCCCCAAAGCCAACCTTGGACAAGTCCGTGTTTCTGGAGGAATTCGGCACGGGCCAGTCTACCTCTTGGGTGTCTCCTCCTGCTGACCTACTTGTGGAACTAATAACATCTAGGGTCTGGAAGGAGCTGGACACCATAGAACCCATCCCTTAGCAGCCAGATAAGGTTTTGAGCTCCCCCCTCAGACAAGCTTTATTGGCACAAAGGGTCCCTTGTAGATGCTATGATGGTGACGGCAGCCACCAAGAAGGAGCTCATCCAGGAGAGCTCCACGGTCCACCCTCCTGACCAATAGTCGAGTGATGGTTCGCTTTGGGAAGCGAGTTTATGCTTCAGCGACCTTCTCTGTGAGAGCGCTGAACTATATGGTGCACCTTATTCGACTTGTTAAGGATGTCAGAGTCAACCTCAGGGGCCATGTCGGCGGAGGACAGGAAGACATTCAGTGCACGGATGGCCACCCTAAAAGTAGTAGCCAACACATCCATGCATTTGGTCTCCCACACCACTGAGGGAGTCGCATGGATGGTGGGGACAGGCGTTGCCATCAGGCGTCACGCCTGGCTCCACTTATGTCAATTTACGGAGCCCTTCAACGTGTCTTTTACCAGCACCCTTACGGCAGTTCTTCCCTGTTCAGGAAGATGGTCTGAGAGACTTTAGTCCAGAGTGAGAAGTACGGGAAGACACTGTCTGCCATCGGGATCCGCTTCTCTCTGCCTCAAAGGTCCTTTTCCAGGAACCAGCGAGGCCAGAAAAAGATGTGGTTCTGCAAGTCTTAGGCGGTTTCCCAGGACACTCAGGACTCGCCTTCCACCAGAGGCAGAGGGGGATTTGACAGACACTGCCCTAGAGGCAGAGGGGGTCCTAAGAATTTTGGGTCCCGAGAACCTTTCTCTGATAAACCCAGGCAGCAACCTTGAGGGGTTGCCTGACTGCTCTTCTCTGGAGGCATTTGGGGGGTCATCTGTCACTACACCCTTTTGCATGGGAGTCCATAACTACAGTTCAGTGGGTGTTGTGCATCATATCCAGAGGATATTCTGTTCTGTTCCAGGAACCTCCCCCATCCAGCAAAGCCCTCCCGGCCATCCCACCTGTGCAGCGGAGGAAGCTGCAGTAGAAATAGATTTATTGCTAAGGAAAAGTCATCCAACTGATCCCCTTAGTCCAGTCCAGATCTGGAGTTTATTCCAGGTTCTTTTTAGTCCCGATAAAGACTGGAGACCTCAGACCAATCTTGGATCTGTCCAAATTGAATCTGTCTGTAACCAAGACAAAATTCCAGATGGTCACGATTCAGTCTATCTTGCCCTATCTACAGGCCAAAGACTGGATGTGCTCAGTCGATCTCCAGGATGCATACCATCACATCAAGATGGACAGGCGCTTACGGAGGTTCCTTTGCTTCTGGCTGGGAGCCAATCATTATCAATATTTAGCCCTTCCCTTTGGTCTCACCACGGCCCCCCGGGTGTTCACCAAGGTAATGGCTGTAGTAGTGGCTCACCTGAGGCTTCAGGAATTTCAGGTCTTTCTGTACCTGGACAGTTGGCTCTTTACTGCCCCTTCAGAGCATCTACTTTCTTCGGCTAGCCAACAAGTTGGGCATCATGATCAACATGAACATATCTGCTCTACTCCCAGTGTAGGTTTTGGGTTTCTTCAAGGCATGGCTGGACACATTACAAACGAGGGAGTTCCTCATGCTAGACAGGATACACAGTCTGAGGTTACATGCCTTACACATTCCTCAGACCTATTTACTGACAGCTGAGGCAGTGTTAAGAGCATTAGGGTCTATGGCTGCCACGATCAATATTCTTCCAATGGTGCGCCTTCATATGAGAGTCTTGCAGTGGATGCTGGCGGTTCAGTGGTCCCTGTTAAATCTCCCCTTGTCCTTTTTGAGAATTTCGAGAGCGTGCAGGGGGCTCCCTTTGGTGGTGGATTCAGTCTCCAGATCCTTTCAAGGGATGTCCGTTCCAACCTGTCTTTCCCAAGACCACGGACGCCTCCCTATTAGGGTTGGGGGGGGCATTGCTCGGGAAGGAAAGTCCAGGGCACGTGGTCTCCTTCGAGACCTTTTTGCACATCTATACTCTGGAGATGAAAGCGGTTCTCCTCATGTTGCAGGCCCTTCATGCTCATCTTCCTGTAGGAACGATTGCAATTCAGACGGACACTATGTCAGTAGTCTGGTATATCAACAAACAAAGGGGGAACCAAATCTTACCCCTGTGTCGAGAAGCCATGAGAGTGTGGGAATGGGTGATGTCCACCGGCCGTTTTCTGGTGGCAATGCACATTCTGGGACGGTCCAGCATTCTAGCGGACAGGCTCAGCAGATCTATTCTGATGCCTTACGAGTGGTCTCTGAACCCTTCAGTAGTGGAACAGATCTTTCAAGAGTGGGGTCGTGTTGCTGCGATCTCTTCGCATCTCTATCCAACTCGAAATGCAGCGAGTTTTTCGCTCTGAACCCCTGCCAGAGGAAACCCTCAGAGATGCTCTAGTTCATGCTTGGCTTCCCAGTTGTCTTTATGTATATCCTCCTCTTCCCCGGATGTCACAGTTTCTGCAGAAAGCCCGAATTGGTTTCCCTTACTCGGGTCTCATCTAGTTGTTCCACCATGGACTTTGGACTTTGGTTCTGGTTCCGGATCTTCTCTCACATCCCTTGGGAATCCCACACCCAGACGTGGATAGTCTGAAGCTCACTGCTTGGCTGTGGTTCCCCCTGATTATTAGGACTCCTAGTCTGTCATTCCCTGTTAAATCTATTCTGGTAGCGGCTCACAAATATTCTACCAGAAAAGTGCATCATAGTAAATGGAAACGTTTCTCAATATGGGCCTCTCAGCAGTCCCTGGATCCTTTTACCGCCCCTCTTTCGGCAGTCTTACATTTTCTGGCTAGATTTTTTCATCAGGGCGCCAGTTCCTCTATGGTTGAAGTCCAACTGGCAGCCATTTCTAATTTTCACGTGGGGTAAATATGTCTTCATTGGCTTCCTCTAAACTTTGTAAGACCTTTCTTAAAGGTGCTTTTCTTCTTAGACTCCTGGTAAAGAATCCTATTCCACCATGGGACTTTACCTTACTGTTGCAGGCATTGATTTCTCTCCCATTTGAGCCTGCGGCTTCAGTGGATTTGTAGTTCCTGATTTGGAAGACTGCCTTCTTGGTCACCATCACGTTCGCCAGAAGGGTGTCGGAGCTTCAGGCTCTTTCAGTCAAAGTGCCCTACATGATTTTTCATAACGATAGGGTGTCGCTTCGCACCAACCCATCTTTCTTTCTAAGGTAGCTTTGGAAGCCAATATTAATCAAGCCATTAACTTGCCAGTTTTTTACCAGAACAAAGGGGAATGTAGGTTACATTTATTGGGTGTGCGTAGACAACTGTGATTTTACCTGCACCCGACTAAATCCTTCTGAAAATCTGATCAACCTTTTGTGTCTTATGCCAAGCAATTTTTTGGTAAGCCAGTGTCAAAAGTGACTATTGCTCGCTGGATCTCAGTGTATTGGCCAAACCTATTTGGTGAGAGGCCTGTCTTTGCCAGGAAATGTAAACGCTCATTCGACCCGATCTATGGCTATGTCGGTGGCTTTTTGGTCCAGGGTATCTTTGGGTGATATTTGTTCGGCTGCCACTTGGGCCTCATCTCGTACCTTTATTTCATATTGTAAATTAGACATTGTCTCTAGGAGTAGAGCATCCTTTGGCTTTGCAATGCTCCGGAACATCTTTCCATGAGGGCCACCCAAGAGTTTGGTAGCTGGGGACTCTGTCCCACAGGTTGAAGATCAAATGAAGTAAACTACTTCAGACAAAGAAGTTATGTACTCACCATAACGTTCCATCTGAGTAGTTCTACTTCATTTGTCTTCAGCCGCCCCCTCCTTCCCCCTAACCTTATAATTCAGATGATGATATTTTTTCTTTCTTATCAGATGGTTTTTGTTGGGTTCCTTGGATGTTCTTCGTATTTCACTGTTACAATCATCACATTTGAGTTATGTGCTTGCAGTAGCCCTCAGTCGGCCTGATTAACAAAGTCTTGGGTCCTGTGTCTGTTGCTGTCTCATCTTCTATGACGTCAAGTAGTCAGGGGTATAAAGCATGCAGCCGACGCCATTACATCAGTCTTTCTTGCTGTGTGGTGCCCGAAGCAGAAGCAATTCACAAGTGCCGGACGGCCGACTCTTGAAAATTTCGTTTTAGAGTTTCAGAACCGAAGTCTTCAACTAAGCTAAGTACCCCTTTGGGGAAACTTTTTCTTGCTCTAAACCGATGTCAGTAAAAGTTTAATAATTGTATTTCTTGTAGAAAGCAAATACCTCATAAAGATTTTTATTCGTACTGCATTCCTTGCTTAGGTCCTGACCACGATCAGTTTTGTGCCTTATTTAAACAACGAACTATTAGTCGTTGGTTTATTTACACTTCTAAATATTTTGGTACTCAGTTCAATTATCCAGATATGGCTTTGGTAAGCCATCTGACTAGTGACATTCTGAAAAAAACGCAAAGATAATGACAGAGACAGACCGCATAGGTCCAAATCTGCCACCGACTCTTCTCCTAAGCTAGTTGCCAGTTCGCCGGTACTCAGTGAGGTGTTTTTGCAGCCCCTGATACCTACTACTTCAGATTCGCAGGCCTTTACTGAGACCCATTATGAGTCTGGTATGCCGCGAGATGCTTCAACTGTGGAACCTGCGGATGTCTCAACCTTGGATGGGTCAGGAGCCTCTGTGCAGGCACTGGCTTCTGCGAATGTATTCAGGCCTACTGACTTGCATATTAAACCAACGCCATCTTTTTCTTCAAGGCCTAAAACTCGATCCATGCCTAGAAAACCGATGCCCAGACCGCATGGTCAGGCCTCTATGCGTATAAAAAACAAATGATAAGAATGGCTGACAACCTTGTTACTTTAATCAGAGGAAGCAACCCTTCCACCTCTAAGAGACCTAGGACTGAGTTTGCTTATGATTCTTCTGATCAGGATTCTTAAATTTCTGTTTCCTCTCATGACCAGGATTTACCCTTGTCTATCTATGAGGATTCTGATGCAGAGGGCTCTGTTCCCTCTGCTTCCCCTCCATAGGATGTTCTTCGTGTTTCACTGTTGCAGTCATTGCATTTGGGTAATCCTGCTGGCAGGTTGCCCTCAGTTGGCCTGAATTCCAAAGTCCTGGGCCTGCGTCTGCTACTGTCGCCCCTTCCCTGATGTCATGTCGTCAGGGGTATAAAAGAAGCAGCCAATGCCATTTTCTTCAGTCTTTCTTGCCGCGCGGTGCCCGAAGCAGAAGCAGTTCGCAAGTGCCGGTCAGCTGACTCTTAAGATTTTCGTGTTCGAGTTTCAGATCCGAAGTCTTCAATAAAGCTAAGTACCCCGTTGGGGAAACTTTTTTTCGTGCACCAGACCGATGTCAGAAAAAGTAAATAATTGTATTTCTTGTGGAAAGCAAATACCTCATAAGGATTTTCATTATTACTGTATTCCTTGCCTAGGCCCTGATCACAACGTTTCTAGTTGTCAGTTTTGTGCTAGAGTTAACCAATGCACTATTAAGTGTCGGTATGATTTTGCTTTAAACTATTTTGGACGCCAGTTTAATTATCCAAAAATGTCATCAGATAGCCATCCGACTACCAGAGTTAACAAAAAACGCAAAGAAAAGGAGAGAGAGACAACCGAGGCCCAAAACCGACGATGAAGCTTCTCCTAAGCCAGTCGCCGGTTCTCAGTGAGGCGCTTTCGCAGCCCCTGACGCCCGCTACTTTAGAGTCGCAGGCTGCTATCGACTCCCACGTGGAGTTGGCCATGCCGCTGGAAACTCAAGGTATTGGAGTCTCGGATACTATTCCTTCAGATGGGTCCGGAACCGCTGAGCAGGCACCGGCTTCTGAGGGTGTATTCAGACCTAAACATCTTTATATTAAACCGACTTCAGCTTCAAAGGCAAAGACTAAAGCACCTTCTAAAGCAAAGAAACAAACTCAAGAGACACGTTGTCAGGCCTCTATGCTCAAAAAACAGATGCTCAAAATGGCCGAAGACTTGATTACCTTGATCAGGGGTTCCCATCCCCCTCCTGATAAGAGGCCTAGGCAAGAGACTGACTGTGAATCTTCAGATCAGGTTTCCATTTCTTCTGATTCCTCTTCTGATCAGGAATATTCTCTTCCCCCCTATGAGGATTCTGATGCTGAAGAATCCATACCTTCAGCTTCTCCTCCAGAGGACTATTCTTTTGGGGAAACCTTGCATACCATGAAGGAGCATTTCCACTGGGAGAGCCAAAATTTTTCAGAGTCTAAAAAGAGGCTCAGGGATTTCCTTTTACTACCTTAACACAGGCCTAAACTAAAGGTGCTTTTCTTCTTAGACTCCCGGTAAAGGATCCTATTCCACCATGGGACCTTACCTTACTGTTTCAGGCATTGATTTCTCTCTCATTTGAATCTGCGGCTTCAGTGGATTTGTAGTTCCTGATTTGGAAAACTGCCTTCTTGGTCACCATCACGTTCGCCAGAAGGGTGTCGGAGCTTCAGGCTCTTTCAAAGTGCCCTACATGATTTTTCATAAAGATAGGGTGTCGCTTCGCACCAACCCGTCTTTCCTTTCTAAGGTAGCTTTGGAGGCCAATATTAATCAAACCATTAACTTGACAGTCTTTTTTCCTAACTACCAGAACAAAGGGGAATGTAGGTTACATTTATTGGGTGTGCATAGACAACTGAGATTTTACCTGCACCAGACTAAATCCTTCCGAAAATCTGATCAACCTTTTGTGTCTTATGCAAAGCCATTTTTTGGTAAGCCAGTGTCAAAAGTGACCATTGCTCACTGGATCTCAGTGTATTGGCCAAACCTATTTGGTGATTTTTCCTTTGGGGAAACCCTTCATACATTAAGGGAGCATTTCTAGTGGGAGAGTCAAGACTACCCTCAGTCTAAAAGGAGACTCAGGGAATTCTTAGATCTTCCACAGCACAGACCCTTGGCCATCCCCCAGTCCTGGATATTGTGGAGGATGTTTTCCTGGACTCCTGACACCCTCCCTCCTGCACCCAGAAAACCAGACAGGTACTATAGAGTCCCTGACTCACACGAATATCTTTTTAAAAATCCTACTGCTGACCCTCAGGTAATGTCTCAAGGGCCTAAAGGGATTAAAGCAACCTCTGCTAAGAATCCCACCCTTTCAGATGGGGATTCCCGAATACTAGACAGATGGGGAAAAAAAAGAATACACCTCAGCTACTCTTGCTGTCAGGGCTCTAAATTGTCAGTTCCATATGCTAAAATTTCAGCAACATACCCTGGAACTCCTCAAACAAAAAGATCTTCCTTTCCTGCTTGTACAGAATCTAAAGAGTTACAAGAGTTAATGCATTCTGCAAGTCAAGTAACTAAACACACCTTGCACTGTGGCTACGCCATACATAGAAGCTTCTTGCAGGGCAGCAGTCACTGGATCTGTCATTAGAAGACATGCATGGCTTAAAGAACATCCCCTGCCAGACTATGTCAAATCTAAATTGTTGGATGCCCCCTTGCACAAAGACAACTTATTTGGCACTAAGGTAGAAGAGGTCTTAAAAAAGATGGAAGAAAAAGCAAAATCTGTGCAGACAGTTAAGGATTTTTACAGGTCCAGCCACCCAGGTTCAGCAGGCATTGTCCCATCAAACACTTATCCTTTCCTGCTCCCACTAAGCCAGTCCAGCCCAGGCCCCCCAGACAGCAGCCACAGGGAATGCAGAGATCTAAGCAGTGGACTACCTCCACTTCAAAACCAGGGAGTTTTAAGCCATCCCCTTATGGTAAGAACTCACAATGACTCACCTCCCCCACCCCCTCCCTCAGCCCATCTTCACTTACCCCTAGGAGGAAACCTCTCCTTTCACGCAAGCACCTGGGCCACCATTACCAGTGACCACTGGGTTCTCAACATAGTGACTCAGGGATACAAATTTTCCTTCCACACCCTTCCAACCCCAAAAGGGTTCCCAGAGTTACCGCCAAACCAGTGGGCCGAGGCTCAAAAGGAAATACCTTCTGTGCTTTCTATGACGCAGTAGACCATGTTCCTGCAGAACAGGTAGGCCAAGGTTTCTACTCCAGACTTTTTCTGGTGCCCAAAAAAGAGGGCACCTAGAGCCCCATTTTCAATCTATCCCTTCTAAACACCTTCCTGGTGATTCCAAAATTCAAAATGCTCACCGTCCAGCAGCTGTTACCCAATGCTGTCCAAGGGCGCTTGGCTAGCCACCCTAGATCTAAAAGCGGCCTACCTCCACTTTCCTATCTGGGAATCCTAAAGGAAATATCTCCGTTTCAGGGCAGGATCTCAATACTTTCAGTTCTCCGTGCTTCCCTTTGGCTTATCTACTGCATCCAGATTTTTCACAAAATGTCTGGCTCCAGCCATTGCCTTTTGCAGACAAAGGAATATCCAGATTCACCCATACTTAGACAACTGCCTTATTCAGGCAGACGGCCAGGAAAAGCTGCTCAAGCACCTGGCCTTTGTAAAGACCCTACTAACCTCCCTAGGGTACACAGTCAACAAAAAGAAATCCAAACAGGTGCCCACCCAAAGGATTATCTTCCTGGGAGCAAGCATGGACACAGCATCCCAGATGGCATTCCTTACATCAGAAAAACACATTTTCCTGACAGCCTACTTCTCTCGACCAGCCATCAGACCCCAGTTATCTGCAAGGAAGATCTTGCAAGCTCTGGGGTTCATGGCATCTTGCATACTACTCATTCCATATGCCAGACTTCATATGAGGAAACTTCAATGGTACCTAAAAAGCCTTTAGTGTCAGCACTTTCAAGACCTGGAGACTCTTATACCTGTAATTCCTTGCCTCGGAAAAGATTTTCTTTGGTGGGCAACAGCATGCTACCACAACAAGGGACTACCTTTCTTACCACCCCCCTGCCACCCAGACCCTCACCACAGATGCATCAGACTATGCTTGGAGTGCACACTTGGATGGCAGGTGCATACAGGGCCAATGGAGCCTGCGGCAAATCCCTCTGCACATCAACCAAAAAGAGATGATGGCTGTGCAGCATGCCTTGATAGCTTTCAAGCCCCTTCTCTCCTGATCAAAATAGACAGCACCACTGTGATGTGGTATATCAACAAGCAGGGAGGGACTCGCTCCTACCCTCTATGCAGGCTGGCCATGACCCTTTGGCACACAGCCTCTGCCATGCATCTGCACCTGTTAGCACAATTCCTACCAGGTTCTGTCAACTCTCTGGCAGACCAGTTAAGCAGAAATCTTCTGGACCCACACGAGTTGCAGCTCAATAGAAGAACCTTCACCCTAATAACTCAGAAATTGGGCACCCCGAAGGTTGACCTCTTTGCCTCCCACACCAACCATTAGCTCAGCAAATTCTGCACCAGGGAGCATCATGCATGGCTTGGAAAGTGGATGCCCTGTCCTCCCCCTGGGTCAATCTATCGGTCTATGCCGTTCCTCCACTAGCTCTCAAAGGAGGAAAAACCAAGGAAAGTCGTATAGCTCCAGACTGGCCTCACCAGCACTGATACCCCTTGCTGCGCAGCCTGTCCCCACTGCCACCATGCCATCTTCCTCAGATTCCAAACCTCCTGACTCAGAGGGAAGGGGAGTTCATGCATCCCCAATTGCAGACACTCAATTTGGCAGCTTGGCTTATTCCCTAATCCCAGATCACTCTGCCGACCTCAGTAAACAGATTCTAGATGTTGTACGTGAGGCTGGATGCCCTAGCACTAGAAAGTCTTATGCTGACAAATGGAAAAGGTTGTGCACCTGGATCCAGGCTAAGGGAGCCAGTACGGCAAAGCCCTCCCTCCCTCCCGATCATCCTGGATTACTTAGCTGACCTGCTACAAAGTGGTCTCTCTTTCTCCTCTAAAAAAAAATTCATGACTCTGCTATTTCTGCTGATTTCCTACTGAGCAGCCCTTTTTCTCACACCCATTGATCAAACAGTTCCTAAGAGAGGCTAGCAACTTTTGAGGCCACCCAGAAGAGCACCAGCCCCAGTTTGGGACCTTAACTTTGTGTTGGAAAAGCTCACCCTGCTCCCTTTTGAACCAGCTTCTTCTGCAGAGCTAAAATTTATCTCCTGGAGGACAGTTTTCCTTCTGGCCATCACTTCAGCTAGAAGAGTCTCCGAGTTGCAAGCGCTCATGGCTGTGGAACCCTTCATCATCTTCCATGCTGACACGGTATCCCTCAGGACTAACCCATCCTTCATGCCCAAGGTGGTGTCCAGTGTGGCTCTCAACCAATCCATTCATTTACCCACCTTTTTTCCTAATCCCCAGAACAAGGGGGAAAGGATCCTGCACTCTCTAGATGTGCACAGACAGTTCAGATTCTATCTAGACGGGATTAAATCCTTCAGTAAGTCTGATCAATTGCTGGTTAGCTTTGCTACAGGGCAGAAGGCAAAGGCTTCTCCAAACAAACCATTTCCAAATGGATAGCACACTGCATCAATTTCTGCTACAAACAACATAGGAAGCCTCCCCCCAAGGGGGTCAGGACTCACTCCACCAGAGCAGCCTCCACCTCTGTAGCTTTCCTCAGAGGAGTCCCCATCACGGACGTCCTGGAGGGTGCCACCTGGACATCTGTTCACACTTTTACCAAACATTGCCACCTGCCTCTTAACCAAATCCAGGGCAGGGTTTGCCTCTGCAGTCTTGCAGGGCATCGTAGCCACCCCCTAGTTTCCATGACTGCCTCCACCCATTTCCTCAGCTTTGGGAATCAACCTAAATGTGATGACTGCAACAGTGAAACATGAAGAACATAGTACAGTTGTGTACACTTACCATAAATGTAGATGTTCGAGTGCATTCACTGTTGCATTCCTGGTTTCCCTCCCTCCTTCCCCCTTTCTTCTCATTCCTTACAAAGGACATATTGGTATTTACTTTTTACTGGTGGGGTTCTTCCACCAGAACCTGGCTTCTACTTGGGGGCAAGAAAAACTGACGTAATGGCATCAGCTGCCTTACTTTGTAATACTGACGTCAGTCCTGAAGCGACAGCAACCGACGCAGAAATACTAAGCCTCTAGTATTCGGGCTGGCCGGGGGGCTACCCTGGCAGGGATAACTCAAATGTGATGACTGCAACAGTGAATACACTCGAACATCCACTTTTTGGTAAGTGTACACAACTGTACTTTTTGAGAGTTCACCTGTGTGGCAGGGTTTTTTTTTTTTTGTTATAAGCCAGAAATTATGCAGATGCAGAAATGAAGAATGGAAGAAAGAACTGAGTGGGGACAAATATTTGCAGTTTCTCAACAGCCACAGAGAAGATGACCAGGGTAAAAAAAAACAGGAAAAAAAAAAAACAATGGTAATGTGAACAGGTGTGGCATTATGGGTATTATTTTGCTATTATGGTTTAAAATTCAAGACACAAGACTGATGATTCATTTGTGAGCTAAATTTTTGTGAAGTGACATTTGAAAGTTTTAACTTGCTGGTAAAAAAAAATATAACGGAGATTGAAAAAAGAAATAAAGTAGTACTGTGGAAAGACTGTTTATTTAAGAGCTTGGCACTGATCTAAAAAAAAAATAAATGTGTAGTTTAGGACTTCAGATGTGGATAAGTATGATTTTAAACTGTTTTTCTTTCACTGTGGAGTAAAATCTAGGAAGCTAAAAATGAGAGAAAAGAAACTGTGGATTGAGGGTTGGGAAGTGTGGGTAACAGTGGATGTTAAGGATGGGAAGATTCAACATATTTCAAATACATTAATTGTGAATGAGAGGGTTTGTTAGGCACTGGGGTCAAACCAAGTCTGACTGTCCCATATTAGAGAAAGAAAAGGTAGATGAAGAGGAAAGCTCAGAAGAAAGGGAAATGGTAGAAATTATTCTATAGATGTTGAGAGAGAATATGATATGAGGAAGGGGATGCTGAAGAAAGGTTTAAACAATGAAGAGGTAGTTTGGGAACAAAATATTTCAAAGTGAGGGTATTAATGTACAGGATGAGAATAAATTTGCAGTTTTAGGAAGTAAAGAGGAAGAAATGAGAAGTTGGAGAACAAGACGGTGAAAAATCAATTGCTGGAAGACTTAGGAGAAGGAAAAACAAAGATCTGGAAGTGAAAACACTTAAAACAAAAGATCTGGAAGTGAAAACACTTAAAACAAAAGATCTGGAAGTGAAAACACTTAAAACAAAAAAAAAACTGAGAAGGATAATGTATGATTTTTTTGTGCTAAATCTGAATATCATTAAGAACGATGTAACAGGGTTTAGGTGGTGGTGGAGTGATGTAAAATAATGAATGATGTAACAAAGAAAAAAGGAAAAGAATACAAGCAGTATAGGGGCAGATTGGTTGATTGGTAGGAAATAAGACATGTTCTGGAATAGGCATTCTTATAAAAAAAAAATTGCAGATGTAACAGTAATAGTAATAGGAAGGGCAGTGATATGAGAATGAGGCAAAAATCAATGATGGTTTATTCACACACTATTGTGACAGAGGGAAAACAGTTTGCTTAAAAAAAAAAAAAAAAAAAAAAAAAAAAAAGGTGTTTGGAATTGTATCATTAGTGATGGTAGGAGATTTCAACTGTAACCTGAGTAAAGAAAAGGGACAATAGGACAAGATATTAAAACTGAGCTGATTTAAAAGTATGAAAGAATAGAGAAGGGACATATAACAATGAAAACTTGTAAGACTGAAATAGATTATATAGTTTACTTTAAAGATGTGAAAGAAATAATGAGGCATAGAGGTGGGTCTGGGGCTTGGAATAAGTATCCGCATTGCACCTTTTGAATTTTATTAGTTTTTTTCAAGTTTTAGCTTCTGTTATTAAGGCCCTGCATCTATTCTGCTTGTTTGTGTGTTGCTCAGCACTGCACACTACCATGTAGTTGTGCACCAAAGCCGGACAGTTAAATTCAACAAATTTTCCTTTAAAACCCAGGCAGAAATATCCATTTGCCGAACTCTTCCGTAATCTTTTCTAAAAAGCCACCCCTGGTGACAACAGTCTTCAACGTAGCATTATGGACAGTTGGACTATCCTTGTTTCTCCTGCCAACCTTGTTGACTTGGGTCTCTTGAGGCAGTGTAGCAATTGCCTCGTATACACAGACAAACCTCTACTAATAACGCAATCTAGTACAGAGTGCGAGAGATGTATTTACATCAAGAATCTAGAATCCATGCTCTCTCTCTTACTCAAAACAGTAACATGGAGAAGGCTGTCAACTCGCTCACCACTACATATTCACATTGTATCACTACTCGTACACATGCCACTACTCATACACATAGCATTCATCAAACACGTAAATCTACATACACGGAGGTTCTCTTGAAAAACTTACCGAAACACCAGGGACCTCCAAAACACAAGTCTGCTACATCTGACACAGCCTCCACAGCACCCATGACACATACCAACAACAGTGTCTCACCCACCAAGCCTGTAAGGTATAACACTTAAAAAGCAAGTTTTCTTGTCTTTGGAGACTCAGTAGTGAGACACATGGATGTCCCACTCACCAGGCTGTACAAGGAGAAAGTCACTGTCAGCTGCCTTTCCTGTGCCAGGATTCATCAAATCACTCACGTAATCACATCTCTCCGCAACAAGTACTGTTATGACTCATGACTCTGTCATACTTCATGTTGGTGTGAATGACATGAGACGTACCTCGCTGGACTATATGAAGAAAGACATGGTCGAGCTCATTGACTGTGTGTCCCAGGCAGATATGTCCCTAGCCTTGAGCAGCATACTATCCTCACCTAGAATGATGCCACAGTATAAACAGAAAGTGATTGATTTCAATAATTGACTTAGTTTTTGGTTTCATTCCAAGGGGATCATGTTCCTGTCTGCCTGGGAAGCCATGGTCGACAAACCTCACCTCTTTGCCAGAGACTGTTTGCACCTGGCTCCCCATAGGCTTTCGACTGCTGAGAAAGGCTCTTGCCACTCCTATAGTGCTTTTTTTAGGCAAGGTCTCGAAAACATTAGCAATGTGAAATTAACCAGTCAGAGCAAAATAAGGTCATGCTGCTTAATGCTAGGAGCTTAAATCAAAATCTGCACTCCCTGGAAGTACTTCTATCACTAGAAGATGTATATGTCTGTGCAGTTAAGGCCTCAGACAGTACCCCAGCTCTGCAAGTTGCAATGCCTTCCACACCTTTAGGCCACAAAATGAACATGTGAAAACCAAAGGAGGTGGTGTTTTAGTCTATATTAAAGAGAAATTCATCTCCCATCTCATTAGACTGGATAACTCCCTGGAGTTACTCCAGGTCCAGGTTACGGTAAGACCCCCTTTCAAGTAATAGCTTGTTATAGATCCTCCTCTGTGGGACATGACAGCCAGAAAGCCTACTTAACCAAACTGAAGACGGTCTAAATTTTACCGAACACACTGGTTATGGGGGGTTTCAGTTATTCCACCATCATCTAGGAAACCTGCTCTAGCCCATATTTGCTAGCACAGAAGTTCCTGAACTTTGTGAATTCAAATACCCTGGAACAAATTGTCCATACGCCGACAAGAGGAACAAACATTCTAAATCTGGTCCTCACCAACATGTTAAACAGGTGCACTGCTGCAACTGTTGGACCCTCAAACTGACACTAACACCAGAACTCACAAAGGGTGAAATTAGACTAACAAACTTCACAAAGTCAAATTATACCAACTTAGGTGAAGTTATAAATGCATTCGAAACCCCACCCCAAGCCGAAAGTGGTAACTGTGGTAAAGCTTACACTAATGCCCTGTACAATCACTTGCATAAGTGTATAAATTTGGCTGTATCAGTGAGAATCAAAGCCAGAGCTCCAGGTAAAATCAAGCTGCCATGGTGGACTTCCGTTATCAACAAACTCTACAATAAATGCAAAAAGTTGTCCAGTAAAACAAGGACACAACAATGGAAAAGCACCCTGCTTAGCCTTAACAAACAAAAAATTAGACAACTTGGAGGATTTAGACAACTTGTCAAATCCTCCAAGAGCTGCTTGGAGAGAAACTGGCAAGTATGATAGGTTTAAAATTTAAAAGCTATGTTTCTCAAAAGAGGTTACCCGTAGGTCTTTCTCACACACATTTTTGATGAAGTTAGGGTCATTTTAAACCTATCATACAAAACGCCTATGAAGGTAACCATTAGGGGGATGATATGCAAAATCCTGCTGAAACAGACCATACGGGTACGCGATTAAGCACTGATAGAAATTTAACAACGAGTCTTCTTCTTGCATATTCTATAGATGTAGATTACATCAAGGATATAATACAGAAAAACTGGACCATAATTCTGGAGGATAATAGGATAAAGTACAAGAGGCAGGACCACATTTTACATATAGAAGAGGACCAAATTTAAAAAGCCTTTTAGAAAGGCATGAACAGGAGCATACATCTAGAAATAGTATGGGTAAATGTGGACATCGCCAGCAGTGCAAGTTCATAAAATTAGGAAACCAGTATACTATTAATACTATAATCTGATCAATACTGTGGGTTTGTTAATATAAACTGAGACCACAGTGGCCTACTGATACAAGGTTATCCTGTTTTTCCACCTAAAAATGGTTAAGAAATGACTTGCAGTTTCAGAGCACAGTCCTTGGTCAATTGTGATTGTTTCTCAAAC
This sequence comes from Protopterus annectens, assembly GCF_019279795.1. Taxonomy (NCBI): domain Eukaryota; kingdom Metazoa; phylum Chordata; order Ceratodontiformes; family Protopteridae; genus Protopterus; species Protopterus annectens. Next base: position 916,254,554 of record NC_056745.1, on the reverse strand, counting down.
ACTAACTTGTCTTTGCTTTGGCTCATTAGCAGCAGTACAAAGAACTGCCTGCTCACACCCTTGTTCTCCGCTCCCCCTTCCCTGTTTATTACCTTAAGACAATCCCAAAGTTGATAAATATTACCTGTGGCAGGCACCATTTTTAAAACTACAACCACCCTTGTCACTATCATATGTTCATTCATCAGTTAACTCTGTTACCTGATGGTTTCCAGCCCCCTCATAAGAGCAACTAACAGGGTCTCTACCAGCTTCGCTCCCCACCCTGCCCCCTATTCCCTCCCGCCCCCAGTGGTCCCTCCTTTATTACACTCAAAAACCCCTCCCATCTTTCCAGTAGCCAACCACAGTGGTAACCCAACACTAACTCCTCCATCTTCCCACTACTATCACACCTCCTCAACTAACATGTACAAGCATACCTTACCTATGCTGACTGCATGCACTCTCTTTGCATATCTTACATCCTACCAAAGCTCTATCATTCCCGCACTCAACCACTACCACTGTACTACTACTCACACCACCACTCATGTCTCACCCTCACTCAGCTCCCCTCCCACCAACTCAAGAACCATCCCTATGCAGCCCCCACATATTCTACCAACTATATTACTCAAACATAAAGCATCCCTACAACTTAACATAGTAACCCTCCCACCATACCTGTTACCAAAGAGCACAATCATAAAGTTTCCCTTATAAACAAACACATTCAAAAACTGAGAAAACTAATAACCTCATGCATATCAAAACTAGTCCTAAGTGGAGATATCCACCCCAACCCTGGCCCTACCATCTCCAACCCCAGTCCTCATAATCGGACTAGAAACCACAACTTCTCCCATATTACAGCCAATAGAAAGCCAAATGACTCCCTTCTACTAAGCCTAAATATTAGAAGTATATCCAACAAAGTCCATGAACTCCATGCCACCATAGACTTGTACTCCCCAGATATAGTCATCCTGACAGAAACCTGGCTAAAACCTCACATTACCAGTGAGCAAATACTCCCTACAGGTTATGGCATACTAAGAGTAGACCGGCTAAACAAGAAAGGAGGCGGTGTAGCTATAATATTTAAACAGCATCTAAACATCCAGATCTTAAAATCATCAGCACCACAAATAGGCAATGAAGAAATAATATATACCAACCTCAAAATAAACCAAAACAAAACCATCAACATAATTGGATGCTACTTCCCACCTGGCCAAAACATCCCTCCACTAGAAAACCTCCTCAGCTGGTCTACCCACCATCTCCCCCAGGAAACTATCATTTTAGGTGATTTCAATATTGACTGGCAGTCCTGTTCCGGCAACCATCCAACCTATCATGTAAACCTTCATGGCTTCACCCAACTAGTCCAGTCGCCAACCAGGATAAATAAAAACTCCAGCAAGCACACTACCCTGGATTGGATACTAGTCAGTAAGAGCCCCCAGTCATATATAACAGGCTGCTTATCAGATAGCCTCAGTGATCACTCCCCAACATTCCTACTGAAAAAATACCTATACCAAGCTAAACCTGTGGTCTACCATCAGATACGTAAAAAAATAAACTTTAACCCGCTCACATTTATCTCATCCCTCAAAGAATGTAACTGGCATCCTCTAAAGTACCTCAGTCTTGATGACGCAGTTGAATTTTTTAATACTACCTTCCTGAGCATCCTCCTTAATTACCATGCCCCCATAAGACTTTCCAGAATCAAAGCACAACCCTCCCCATGGCTACAGAAAAACCACTAAGTCAGAAATGAAAAACAGGGATAAAGCCTGGGAGCACTGGCACAAAACCAAGACCCCCTCATCTAGACAGAAATTCTTAGAACTACGCAATAGAGTCAAAAAGCTAATAAAACAGGACAAATTCCAATACTACCAGTCTGCCCTAGACTCCTCCTAACACAGCCCCAAACAATTCTGGTCCTCCATAAACTCCATCCTCCACCCAGGTAAAGTCAGTACCCCTCCTCCTAACATCCCTCACTCCTCAGAAAATATTGCTACCTCATTCAACACACACTTCACACAAACCATACTATCACTAGCTAAACAACACAACCCCCCCTCCAACCCACACCTTCAACTACTAATCTCCCCACTGCCTTCTCTTTTTCTCCTGTACCTACCTCCAACATAAAAAACTCTTAACTAAACTTAAACCCACCAAATTAGCAGCAGACAACCTCCCAAGTGAATACCTACAAATCGCAGCTGATGCTCTGGCCTACCCAGTATCCATCTTGATTAACCGATCTCTGTCAGAAAGTTATGTTCCCACACTGTGGAAAGTATCACATATAATTCTCCTCCACAAAGACGGACCCTCCACAGAACTAACCAATTACCGCCCCATAGCTATTCTCTCTCCACTCTCCAAAATACTAGAGAGAGGCATACACTCTCAGGTCTCAGACTACCTCCTTACTAACAACCTCTTTTTCAATACTCGGCATGGTTTCCGACCAAACCATAGCACCACCACTGCCTTACTCTCCTTTACTAACACTATCCTTCAGCATAAAAACAATGGCTATCTCTCCTCTGCTACTTTCCTAGACCTATCTAAAGCATTTGACATGGTCCCACACAAACAACTTATCTCTGTCCTCAATAACCTATCCTTCTCACAATCAGTCACCAACTGGTTTCAGAGTTACCTGTCTGGCCACCAACAATCCTTTGTATGGCAGAACGACATATCTCCCCAACTACCTGTCTCCATAGGGGTTCCCCAAGGATCCATCCTTGGACCCCTACTCTTCTCTGTTTTCACAAATAATCTAGCCTCTGCCACCACACATGGCACACTCATACAATACGCAGGTGACTCGACCATCATCTGCTCAGCCCAGTCCCTACCCAAACTGCAAAAATTCACACAGGAAGCCTTTTCCTCTGTTGAAACTTGGTTATCCGATGCCCAATTAATACTCAACCCAAACAAAACTAAACTACTCATCTTCCAACCCACCAAACATACTCAGAACAACTCTCACTTTAACATCACAGCAAAAGACAACACCACTATATACCCAACTGAACACACCAAATTGCTAGGAGTGGAAATAGACAATAAACTAAAATTTGACATTCACATATCCATGACCATAAAAAAAGTCCACAAAAAACTAGGAGCGTTATACAGAAATAAGCATCTTCTCACCAAAGCAGCAAAGATTTCAATAGCAAATTCCCACCTTATCTCCACCCTACTTTATGCCTCTCCAATATATACCAACCTAAGGCAATGCGATCTAAACAAGCTAGAGACCTGCTACAACAAAATTGCCAAATTCGCCACAGTGGCATCCTACCGTAGTCACCACTGTCTCTCACTTGCTGAACTGGGCTGGCTTGAACTCCCTCACCTCCTTCAATGGTATCAACTCTCACTCGCCCACAAACTAGTAAACCATCCACTAAATGTCCCATCCCTCCAGAATCTACTCCAACCCTATCGCACCACCAGACCACTAAGATCCAGCAACAAAAATCACTTGCAGATCACTAAAGCCAATAACTCTGCTGGTGAAGCACTATTCTCTTGCACCATAGCCAAATTATGGAACTCCCTCCCACCCACCATTACCTCCGTACCATCATGCACCCACTTCAAAACTTTACTAAAAGCGCACCTAAAAACATGATGGCTATGCCCTTGCAACTCCCACTCTAATATCACCCACCCCATCCAACCACTACCTTTCTTTCCACTCCATTAACTACCTTGATTATAGCAAGCTCAGATGCTCATAAGCCTAGTACTTATACAGCAGGAACTTCTTATTTTAACATTTGTTAATGTCTGTTATGTACTTCACAGATAAAGATTCTAGCTGTCTACTGATGTACTATGTTCTTCATCTGTAAATATTTTGTAAGTAATTGCTATGTAAATTGTTAATCGCTATGTAATCCAATGTAACTACTGTCTGTTTATTTTAACTGTGGAGCTTTTCTCCCCGGGCCTCCGCTGAAAATGGACCTACGTCCAGTCGGACACGCCCGGTCAACAAATATAAATAAATAAAAAATAAATAAATAAATATTAGAAATAGGCAGTATGCAATAAGAGGTAAACAGTTTGAATGAATACGTTTCTTCTTCTTCTTCTGGCTGCTCCCGTTAGGGGTCGCCATAGCAGATCAACTGTTTCCATTTCTTCTTGTCCACTACATCTTGCTGTGTCACACCAACCACCTGCATGTCCTCTCTCACCACATCCATAAACCTTATCTTAGGCCTCCCTCTTTTCCTGTTACCCGGCAGCTTCATCTTTAGCATCTTTTTCCCAATATACTCTGCATCCCTCCTCAGCACATGTCCAAACCAACGTAATCTTGCCTCTCTGGCTTTGTCTCCAAACCTTCCAACCTGGGCTGACCCTTTAATATACTTATTCCTAATCCTGAACATCCTCGTCACACCCAGCGCAAATCTTAACATCTTCAACTCTGCCACGTCAAGCTCTGACTCCTGCCTTTTTGTCAATGCCACTGTCTCCAACCCATATAACATAGCTGGTCTCACTACCGTCTTGTAGACCTTCCCTTTCACTCTTACTGGTACTCGTCTGTCACAAATCACTCCTGACACTCTTCTCCACCCACTCCATCCTGCCTGTACTCTCTTCTTCACCTCTCTTCCACTCCCACCATTACTCTGAACTGCTGATCCCAAGTACTTAAACTCATCCACCTTCACCACCTCTACTCCCTGCAGCCTCACCATTCCTCTATCCTCCCTCTCATTCACACACATATATTCTGTCTTAGTCCTGCTGACCTTCATTCCTCTTCTCTCTAGAGCATATCTCCACCTCTCCAGGGTCTCCTCCACCTGTTCTCTACTCTCACTACAGATCAGAATGTCATCTGCAAACATCATAGTCCACGGGGACTCCTGTCTGATGTCTGTCAATCTGTCCATCACCATTGCAAATAAGAAAGGGCTCAGAGCTGATCCTTGATGTAATCCCACCTCCACCTTAAACGCATCTGTCACTCCCACCGCAGACCTCACCGTTGTCACACTACCCTCGTACATATCCTGTACCACTCTTACATACTACTTTGACACTCCCGACTTCCTCATACAATACCACAACTCCTCTCTAGGCACCCTGTCCGTATGCTGTCTCTAAATCCACAAAGACACAATGCAACTCCTTCTGAACTTCTCTGGGTACTTACGTATTATCGCAACCAGATTTTCGCGGTAATGCTAGTTGCTTTGGTTTACGTGGAAAAACACTAATACAGTCTTACAAACATTACAGAAAATATGTTGTAGAAGTTTATAAGGTTTAACAATGTTTACTATTAAATTCACTGACAAAATGAGTCTTGAAAATAGGTTTCCCATGTTACCGCCAGCATGTAATGTCAGCTAAGCTTGCCCTGTACTGCTTTATATGCGTTCCTTTTCTCGTGCCATCAAAAGTTGTCAAAGCTTTAGTTCAGCTTTTCTACACTGAACTCAGTACAACAGCAACTGCACAATCCGCATCTTCTCAAGCTTTGTATGCAGAAAAACAGTACAAGATCAACTAAACAATCCCTGTCTCTAGAGTCGTATCACATACTTACAAAAAAAGAAATGAAAACGGGCATTGCAGTAAAACTACAAGCATCAGTACATAAAATCAAAGCAGAACTTAACAAAGTTTATTAAGCAACCTTTCATTATTTTGTTTGAAACTTACTTGGTACTTCACATAAATTAAATTGCATGTCTCCGATTTACTGTATACTGTATGAAAATGACCAATACATACTTTACCTATATTACGTTCATGTGTCCAGTTTTTTCTTTTCTTCAAAAACATTTAGTTTACATATGGTAAACTGGAAGAATAATCCTTCCGACTGGTATCCCGTTTCTTATTTTAAGTAGCAACTCCAAAAATAACAAACTAAAGCAGAAAAATAAATCTGGAAAACACCTTACACATTGTACGCTAAGTCCCACAGTGCTTTCAGGCCAATATACAAACACACGCGACCACTCTTAGTGCTGAACTCAATACTAGATGTTTTTACAGCACGCAAGCCACAAATCCTAAAATTGTACATGATAATTGCCTAAAAAAGCACTACCAATTTCCCAGAACACTCTTGAACACTTACCCTTCCGTAATACACATATTTTTCACTTGCTTACTTAACCTCAATAAAGTACATTGTATCTCAAAATCTGGTTGCGATAATACGTAAGTACCCTTCTCTGTACTTCTCCATCAACACTCTCAGAGCAAACATCGCATCTGTAGTGCTCTTTCCTGGCATGAAACCATACTGCTGATCACTAATCATCACCTCCCTTCTTAACCTAGCTTCCATTACTCTTTCCCATAACTTCATGCTGTGAATGAATGCGCTTCTATAAAATGTGTATTGAAGCTAAAAGCACTTGCCAGATAAAATACATGTTTTATATTTTTAGTGTTACTAATTTAATAAATTTTAATCAAAGGTATTATATTAGCATAGGCTATGTACATACATAAATTGATGTTTTACTGACATATTCGTGTATTTATTTATTTTATTTAGCTTATAAACTAATATATCGTTTTAGATAAGAGTCCGCTTGAGGTGCTTATGAGTTTTTGAGTTTTCAGATCGGTTATAAATACAACTATATATAAAAAATATTTTTAGTAGTGTATTATACACTCCTAGAATTTTACAAACACATTTATATTTTTGTAGTGTTCATGATTTTATGATCCTATGAGTCTGTTTTTTTGATTGAGTAATATTGTTTGATTTATCTTCAACAATGGGTAAAACACTTTTCTGATACTTTTTTTATAGCTTTTAACAATTTTAATGTTTGTCAGTATTTTGAAAGGTTAAAAAGTATGGGTACTTTAAAATACGAAGCAGTCCCAACTAAATGTTTAATTGTGTAATTGATTTTGAACGTGAGTATAAAATGAAGTCTTCTGTGTTGAGTTGTCTGATGAAGTTGGGGTATATGCCTCGACGAAAGCGCTTACAATGATAAATAAGTTTGTGTGAAGTAAAAGCAGCCAGCTTGCTTTTTGTTTTTGTTTTTACCAAGTTAGTAGTCTGAACAGTCTTTATTAGTTCTAATAATAAAAACAAGGGAGGATAAGTGAGATTATAATAAGTAGTGAAAAGCTGTTAAAAAGCTGTTCTGCAGTGAAACACAATGGCGTGCAAAGGGATTTGGTGAGATACAAATGGAACATATTTTTCACAATAAAGTAAACTTTATAGGCGTGACATTTGGTTGAATATGAAAATGTAGTAAGTCAATGGAGAAAGATACCGAAATATATAACTTTTCCACCAAGCTAAATTTTTTTTTTCATTTATTGTCTCAGAAAAAGACAAATGTTGAATACTTGTGTATTAGGCAAAGCAGTATATTTAGTTGGAATATATACTTTCCCCACTCAAATAGGAAGAGTTATTAGAGATTTTATTATTAGCTTTATTTGGGGCTCAAGGCTGAACCAGGTGAGAAGAGGGATAATTTATAATAAAAGAAGCGGGTGGTTTGAATTAAAAAAAAAAAAAACAGGGCTGTATTTAGCATCTGTACATTTATTTTGAATAATGAAAAAGGTAAAGGACAAAAATGATAAGTAGGATGCAAGATAAAAATGTATGGGAAGAATAAAGGAACAGGACGGAAAAAAAAGAATGTCAATAACGAAGTTATGGAAATTAAACGTAAGTGAGACTGTTGGGAAAAGAAAAGAATGGTATTCATATGATTTTAGAAAAATACATTTTAGAAAAATAATTTGGTGTACCCATGGAAGGAATTAAAAGAACATGAAAAAAGGCAGTAAGAGACAGAAGAAAAAGGTTTGAATTTTTCATGAAGCAGAGGATTTTTTTGTTGTAGCGGTGGAAGGGGATATGAAATGTAAGCTGATGGAGGGAAAAATGTGTTGACTGTAGTGAAGAAAAAACTTTGATTGTAAAAAGAAATAATTTTGGGAAACGTTCAAAAATGGATGTAGAGTGGAAGTATTTAAATGTTTTGATATGATATATAGGTAGTATAATAAAGAAATATGATATTGATAAATGGATAAAACTCTGTTTGACAGTATGGGTGTTGAGAATTTATTTTTATATAACAAGAAAATGGAAGAGGATGATGTATTTAGCTGAAATAAGATTTTTGTGGAAAACAGGGTGGGAGGTAGAGGGTAAACGTAAAAGAAAAAAAGAAACGGTTGATAAGTTCTTTTGTGTTGATAATGTGTAAATAATTTAAGTATGAATAAAAAAATGTGTGCAAGTGATTTAAAGTTTTTTATACAGTATAACATGAATGTAATTGTTAGTAAAGCACCACTGTTTTTTTTTTCGGTAACTGCCATGGGATCTTTTGCATCTATCTGAGCTGCCACCAACTCAGGGAGATGGGACCTTGGTTTAATGCCTCATCTGAAGGACAGTGGACTTGAAAGTCTTCATTTCTGTGGAGAGACAAATGATTGATATTTTACGTAAGGAGATGAAATATTTTCCCCTCTGTTTGGCATTGAGTTTGTGATAACTAATGCATGTGAAGTTAAGTGCACAGTAGTCATTTCTTATCCTTTCATTTTGAATCTGCAGACGTATTCTTCATTCTAAAGGTGAACTAAGTGAAGATAGGCATAAACAGTATGAAGAATTTGCAACCTCTTACCAGAAGCTGCTGGCAAATACACAGTCTCTTGCAGACCTTTTGGATGAAAACATGCCTGATTTGCCACCGGACAAAGCAACACAGGAGGGTAAGATTTATTAGCTATGTCCTGATCAGTCACATCAGAGATTTTTCTAGTCGTCTTCAGTGTTTGATACTGCTAATATAAGATTTTGTATATGGGTGTTGTACACACTTAAGTGGGATGTTGTTGGGCTTTTAAATTTATGAAGTATTTGGTGCAATAATCTTTGCAGGTTAAACAGTATTTCAAAGGAACATTTATCATCAGGTTTAAGTGGATCACTCAGTTTTTCGAGTATCATTGAACTACAAGCAGCAAACCAACTCAACGTAAATGAAAGAATATGGACCTCTGAAACACTTCTAAAGAAATGTTTTGTTGTTATTCAATGAGGGGATTTTTTCATGTTTTTGTTCAATTGCTCTTTTACTTAAATTTTTTGTCATGATTTCTAGTATTTATTTGATATTTCTTAAGTGAATTTTGAATGCCATATAAGCCTCATCCTGTATCTTAAGACTTGTATGAGAATTTTCAGAAACATCTAAGGAATTCTGTGTGTACATTTGAAGAATAGTCCCCTTTTTATGTTAATTGTTTAGAAACACTGCTACAGTAGAATTCCTTAAGCTTGGGAATTGACTGCAGGCCAGATGTCAGTCTTTTAGCTCAAATTTAGAAGCAGATGGATGTACCCATTGCTGAGCTTTTATCTTCCCTATACCAGGGATGTCAGCAGGCTGTTCCTCACTAAAGGAGAGTAGCCTTTTCCATCTACATTTGTTTTTTTTTTTTTTTTTTTTTTAATAGGTTCATAGGTTCATACTAGGCTATCTGCCCGAGGGCATTTACAAGCCTAGCCCATCGTTTTGTGGCTTACGCCACCCCTTTAGTATGGGGAACTATACCCATTATTTTGCTGTGCCTCTGTCGAGCAGTGACACTGAGGTTATCCCTGGGGTATATCTGTGATCTCCCATCCATTGGTCAAGATTTCTCTTGAACAAGGCCAGCGAGGTGCTCTGCCTCACATGTACCGGGATTTTGTTCCACAGGATAGGGAGTCTTTGGGTGATGAATCTATCCCTCCAGCACGTCCTATTAATAGCCGTGTCAAGGTTTAAGTCTCCCGCCCTTGTGGCTCTGATGGATCTAGATTTTTCGAGGTGAAGCATATTCATCAAATCTGGGTTTGACATGGCCTTGTATGTTAGGCAAAGGTCACCTCTGAGCAAGCGGTAAGTGACTGAATAGAGCTGGAGTTCTTTCAGTCGGGCAGCATAGGACAGATTTTTGAGACCCTTTATCCTTTTGGTGAGGAACTTTTGTGGCCTCTCCAGCTGCTGCAAGTATCGGGTCAGATACATTCCGAATGGGGCATTGTACTCAATCATTGGTCTGATGAGTGATGAGTAAAGGGAGACTATGACCTCCCTTGATCTAGATGAGAATCCCTTCATGATAAGGTGGGCAATGTAGAAGGTCTTCCTAACTACTTTAGCTACATGGGTGTCGAATGACAGACTACTATCAACCTGGGTCCCCAGGTCCCTGATAACTTCTTCTGTGCTCAGTGGATTGCCACCTATTTGGTAGCTAGGGGTAACCTTGTTTTCCCGAAGGGTATGACTATGCATTTTGGCATTTAACTTTAGGCCGTGGCTCTGGCACCAGTTATCCGCTTTCTGTGAGACCCTTCTGAAGGATATCTGTATCAGATGTGTTTTCTACTATGGCCCAGTTTGCAGTCATCTGCAAACTTTGTCAGCCATAACCCTCCTGTGTTTGCTTGTACTGAAAAGTAGATGCCAAACAAGAGTGGGCCCAGGACTGAGCCCTGTGGGACACCACTTGTGACAGGCTTTGAGTCTGACATGGCGCCAGCAACTCTGACCCTGTGGGTTCTGTCACTCAGCCAGTTTGCAACCCATCTTGTGATGTATGGGTTGACATTTAAGCTGATGAGTTTTTCAATGATACCCGAGTGGGGTATTGTATCGAAGGCCTTAGCCAGATCGAGGTAGGCTGTATGGACTGCCTTTCCCTCATCAATGGCTTTGGTGACTGTTTGAAAAAGTCAACCAAGTTTAAAAGGCATGATCTGCCTTTGACAAAGCCAAACTGGGTTGGATCCAAAGTCTGCAAATTCCTATGTCTTTATTTATGAGGTCCATTATGATCCTCTCCATGGCTTTGCAGATAAGGCTTGTCAAGCTAATGGGCGGTAATTTCCAGGGTCGGTGGAGGCACCGCCTTTGTGAAGTGGTACCACAGTTGCAGTGCGCCACTCCTGGGTGTATCCAGAGGTAAGACTTTGATTAAACAGCTGTCCTAGCTGTGGGTTTAATTCCTCTTTGAGTTCATGGAGCACACAGCCGGGGACACCATCAGGTCCCATGGATGCTGTGTTTTTTGCTTTGGAGAGAGCAGTTCTCACTTGGGCGCTGGAGATGTTTGGGGGGCTGCAAGCGCTTGCTATAGATATCTCTCCTTTTGGGGAGGGGAGAAGTTTGCACTGAACCTGTCAGCCAGTATGTTGGCAATGTCTGTAGGATCAGTAATCTTCACATCATTTTGAACTAGCTCTGAGCATATCTGGGAGTTTCCTCCCAGGTTTCTAACATAGCTAAAGAAGGCCTTATGATTGTCTTTTGAGTCTTTAGCTATTTTTCTCTCGAAATTTGCTTTGGATGATTTTATGAGAGCTCTTAGTTTTTACTTATAGTGATCAAGGGTGTCTTACCTTTTAAGGATTTTGCTCTATCTTGTAGTAGCTTCCTCCTTTTGTTGTAGAGTTTGTTTATGGCTGGGGTCCACCAGACTGACGCTTGCCTTTGGTACAAAGAGTCTTTGTTTTGCTTGGGATTGCCTTATCCATGCAGTCCTGCAGGTGCTGGTAGAAGGCATTTGTAAGTGATTCAGCGGCTTGAGTACTGTTTTCCACCGGCTCCGGGGCCTTAAAGGAGACCACACTAGTCTTTAGAACTGTGCAGTGCGCTTTAGAGAAGTTCTTTACTGTGGTCTTTTATTTCAGGTGGGGTGGGATGAGGACCTCCAGCGAGATTAGTTTGTGGTCTGATCTCACCAGTGAGGGGTACACCTCCGGTGTTGAACATTGTGCTCCCATGTTCGTGATGATGAGATCAAGTATGTTATCTCCTCTTGTGGGGATGGTGACTAGTTGTTCCATGGCATTTGAGTTTATGAATTCCAGGAACTTTTGGGCTAGGGTGTTTGGGCTTGAGTAGTGTTCCCAGTCTATATTAGGGTAATTGAAGTCACCTAGTATGATGGTGTTTGGTGATACATTTATCCCTCTAGTGTTTTCAGGAAGGCCATGTGAGGTTCCTGAGTTTGTGAGGGTGGCCTGTAACATGCTACAATTTGCAGAGCAGTCTTGCCTATGGTTAATTGCACCTGGATGGTCTCCGATGCATCGTGCGTTGCCACCAGTTTTGAGGTGTGGGTGTCCTTGATGAATATGGATACCCCCCCCTCCTTTCTTGGTATTGTCCGGATTTTGGGGCGGAACGCATGATATGAGGTAAAACCTGATAGCGCTGGGGTGCTCTCAGGAGCCTTGAACCAGGTTTCTGTCACAGCACAGACATCGATGTTCTCCATACTGAGAAGGGCCTCGAGTGCGTGCAATTTGAGATTTAGACTTCTGGCATTGAGCAGCATTACCCTTAGTTTTTTTCCTTTTTTGTGTTCTAGGGTGGTAGGTTTAGAATTTGAGCCTTGCCTAAAAAGGCACTATGGGGTGGCAAGAGCCTTTGCCAATATCCGGAATCCCAGGGTGACAGGTGCAAGCCGTCCCTTAAGCAGCGTGGCTTGTCCAGCATGTCATCCCAGGCAGACAGACACTGGATCCCCTTTGAATGACACCAGTGTTTAAGCCAATTGTTAAAGCTGATCATCTTATCTCTGTATTGTGGCATCATTCTTGGTGAAGGTAGGATACTGCTCAAGGTCAGGGTCATACCTGCCTGGGCTACATAATCAGAGAGCTCCTCAATGTCTCTTTTCATGTAGTCCAAGGAGGTACGTCTCAGGTCGTTTACACCAGCGTGGACAATGACTGAGTCATATTTGTACCTGCTGTTGAGAGACCTGAGTGCTTGCGTTATGTGGCGGATTCTAGCGCCCGACAGGCAGCTTACTGTGACCTTCTCCTTACTCAGTCTGATGAGCAGGACGTCAGTGTGTCTGACTATGGAGTCACCAATGACTAGTGTGTCTGGCATTGTGTTTGGCCTTAAGGGCTGTGACTGTTTGACACTCTGACTGTGAGGTCTATATGTTGCAGGTGTTGTGTTCTGAGGTGGTGGTTGTTTGGGTGTCTGCTTTGGTGGCCTCTGCTGTTTTGGTAGATTTTTGATCAGAGCCTCCGAGTATGTCTTTGTGTGTTTGTGTATGATTTGAGGTTGTAATGGTACTATGTGAGACTGGGTCTATAGTGTGTGTGGTAACCTTCTCCTCCTGACTGGTCTTGCCAGTCCTATGTTGAGAGAGCTCAGCCTCCAGTTTGGCCGTATAGTTGCATCTCTCGCATGTATTTGTGTTTTGTGGGAGGAGGAGAGGGTTGTCTGTGTACATGAGGCAATTGTAACATTGCCTCAATATTCCCAGGTTAACCAGCTGAGCAGGAGAGGACACTAGCAACTGATCCCTCGACATGCTAGAAGGAATAGACAAAAAAAAACTTTAAAAAAGATTCCGGGGACGTGGGTGACCGAGAAATGGGGGTTGCCTTTTTGGGGTACTATCTATGACAAGAGTGCCGTATCAAGGTAATAAGTACTGTAGGAGCAAGTGCTACATTTAACAGATAGAGAATAGTCTACTTGGAGTCAAGTAGAGATGATCTTTTTAATTATAGGATAAGCTGATTAGATCAGTAGTATAGTTCGAGGAAGGTAGTTTTAAGGGAAAATTTGAAGAGTGGACTTTAGGTAGCCGAATAGTTTAAACCTGCTTAACGCGCTGCCCTACTGTGCAACAGTGGCAACTCCGCTAAATCGGCTAAATCGCTAATGCGCGCTAAAGCGTGCTTTATAGCAGGGGGCTGGAAAAGACAGGAAATGACCAATAAACTACAAGTTACTGCCTTAAACCACTCCTCTGAGGACAAATGAAGGAGTTATGGAAATGACCCCTAGTGGCCAATAAAACTACAGTTTCAAGTCAGTAACCACCTCTCCGGGGGGGCAGGGAAGCTGCTCAATGTTAGTCACTGCCACTGATGAACACAGAGACCCTCCTTCAGCCCAAGCAAAAATGGCCTCACAGAAACTTTCAAACAGTTCAGGAACAGCAAGCCTGTAACTGAACTTTTAACTCTCAGAAAAGTGGGAAAAAGCAAGATTTTTTTTTTGTTTTTGTTTTTACAGAGATAGCAGAGGTTCACAAGTAATATTAAGTTATAACAGTGCAGTAAATGACCCCACACAAGAGTGCTAGGTCAAGGACAGAAAATATGCAAGTTTTAAGAAAAACGATTTAAAATTAAGTGCAAACAGGAAATTCAGCAAACAGCTTTTGGTTGTGCTCTAAATACAGCTACTAATACAGAAATCAAGTTTAACAAGCCAGAAAATGCTCAAGCTAGGCAGCTATGCAGAAAAACTTAGCAAATAAACAGAGAAAAATACTTAAAATCTCAAAAGTGGCTCCCTTCTTCTCTCAGCGTTTTTTCCTCTTGGAGGGTGCTTCACCAACAGCCAACAAGCCTGAAAAGACGCTCAAACCACGAGGCAACTAGGTTTTAAGAGAGGAAGATGAAGGAGTTATGGAAATGACCCCTAGTGGCCAATAAAACTACAGTTTCAAGTCAGTAACCACCTCTCCGGGGGGCAGGGAAGCTGCTCAATGTTAGTCACTGCCACTGATGAACACAGAGACCCTCCTTCAGCCCAAGCAAAAATGGCCTCACAGAAACTTTCAAACAGTATACTGCATTAAGCATACTTCATGTTTTTAGTGGGAGTCCACTTCTTTTCCTGACTTCTTCAGAGAGCAATAAATCACCACATTTTTGTACTCTGCTTTTTTTTTTTTTTTTTTTTTTTTTTACTGCTTATTATCTGTGATATACTATTGTGAATTTGGGGGGACTTTTTTTTTGTTTTCAGTGGCTCATGAAGTTTCTGGAATAAATCACTAACGGGTTAACTTGTGGAGACAAATTTCTCCAAAGACAGCCATTTATTTACAGTACTACTTTTGCTTTGGTGAATAGCATTGAGTCACCTTATTTGAACATGTATTTATTTATTTGACTGTATCTGGGTATGTAAACCAATCTGCGGATCCCTTTCTGTGACAACTGATGCTAGAAGGTAGGGGGTAATATACATTCAGTATATAAAATATTTATCAAAAACATAACAAGCAAGTAATGGAACACGTAGCAGCAGGAGTTAAACTATAAGTCTGCTGAATTAAATCCGTAATCTTAGTGGCTGTGTGCAGCATAAAAACATCATGTATCTATCCATGCTCCATCCAGAGAGTCTTCCATAATGGAGGGGAATAGAAGAAGATGCCTCTTCCCCTGGGAAAGCATGGACAGCTTACAATTGAAAAACTGAAAGACTGATTAAAGAATCTGAGGTTGAGAAGCCTGTGGCCTTGGATACCCTGTTAGCATTGTGCAAAGCTGAGGGTTATATCCGTAAGAGGATACATTTTTGCCCAACCTTTGTCCATACTGTTGTATTATTAGTTTCCCCACGTGTTAGCCTATATGGAAGAACACAGCAGGCTGACAGTATTTGAACCCGTTAAGGTCTTGGATAGTTCTGCAGCTGTTCTATAGCAGGACACCATTCTCCAGGAATCCACGAGGAGCACCATCTCTGTACATGAGTCTACCTCACCCCAGTAGAAATCCCTGCAGATGTTCTTTGTGTTTCACTGTTGCAGTCATCACATTTGGGTTATCTGCTTGCAGTAGCCCTCAGTCTACCTGATTAACAAAGTCTTGGGTCCAGCATCGGTTGCTGTCCCTTCTTCTGTGATGTCAGGTCGTCAGGGGTATAAACATGCAGCCGACGCCATTACATCAGTCTTTCTTGCCGTGCGGTGCTTGAAACAGAAGCAGTTCGCAAGTGCCGGTCGGCCAACTCCTGAAATTTTCGATGTTCTTCATCTCACATTGCTGCAGTCCTGACACTTGGGTAGTCCGCTGTCCACTGTCGGCCCGAATATCAAAGTATAAGGCTGACGTCGGTCATGGCGCATTTAACTGACGTCAGGACGTCAGGGTACAAATGCGCATGACCGGCGTCATATCCTCAGTCTTTTTTGCCGCATGGTCCGATGCAGAAGCAGCATTGCAAGTGCCGGTTGGCGTTGTGAGATTTTTCGATTTAGAAGTTTCAGACCGAGTTCAAAGTTGGCTAAGTACCCCGTTGGGGAATATTTTAGTTTTTTCTTGCCTCAGTCATTTACCGGATGTCAGAAAAGTTAATAATTGCGTTTCTTGTGGGAAACAGATACCGCATAGAGATTATCATACTTTGTGTATTCCTTGCTTAGGGCCTGAGCACGACATTGTTGGCTGTCGCTCTTGTGCTAGATTTAATAAACGCACTATAAAGAGACGGTTGGATTGTGCAAGGTTAGTCTTTGGGAAGCGGTGCAATTATAACATGCCGTCGGATGCTCCGACGCCCGCTTCCTCGAAGCGCAAGGACAAGGCAGTTAAGCCTAGGCTAGAAGAACCGTCTGTACCGGACGCCGGTTCTTTAGAGGTGTCGGTGGAGCCGGTGGCTCCACCGGAGATTTCTTTGTGTTCCCAGAGTGAGACCTTATTATTGCAGGATGTGGCCTCTCAGGAGGCAAGTCAGGCTGAGGGGGCTTCTCAGGTTACTATACTCCCCTCCCTTCCTAAGGTGGCTAGGCCCTCTCCTTCTGTTTCTAAGACTTCTCCCAGGAGCAGGCCAGGTTTAGCTTCAGTTGGTGTTACTCCTAGCTCTTCAGGTACTATGCCCAAGAAGCATATGCTTAAAATGGCAGAAGATTTGATTACTTTAATTAGGGGTTCTATGCCCCCTCCTGCTAAGAGACCTAGGATGGAGCCTGAGCTGGGGGGTTTTGAGCATGCTTCAGATGTTTCAGAGTCTTCGGCTGAAGACTTACAGGAGTACTCTCCTTATTCTGATTCTGATGTGGATGATTCTACTCCTTCTGCTGCTACTCCTGAGGATTTTTCTTTTTCAGAAACTCTTCATTCCATGAGGGAGCATTTTAAGTGGGGGGGGGTCAGGACTTCTCTGATTCCAGGAAACGGCTTAGGGAATTTCTGTTTTTACCCCAGCATAGGCCTTTGGCTATACCTCCTGTTTTGGATGTAGTGGAAGCTGTTTTTACTGAGGCTTCTCTTAATCCTGATTCTTTGCCTCCTGCTCCTGTTAAACCGGATAGGTATTACAGGGTGCCTGAAGTTCATAAGTATCTTTTTAAGAGTCCTAGGGCAGACCCAGAAACTGTTAGCCAGGGGCCTAAGGGTGTTAAGGCTTCTGTTAAGAATCCGGTTCCTACAGACAAGGAGGCTAGGGCCTTGGATAGATGGGGAAAGAAAGTTTATACTTCTTCCACTCTTGCTATGAGGGCTCTGAATTGCCAGTTTCACATGTTGAAATACCAAAACTATCTCCTTTCACAATTGAAGTCTAAGGTTGATGCTCTGGCAGTAGGTATTGATTTTGAAGAGTTGCAAGATTTAGTACATGTTTCTGAACAGGTGGGTAAGCATTCTTTGCAATGTGGTTTTGATGCTGTACAGGCCTCGTCTAGGGTGGCTGCCACTGGGACTGTTCTTCGCAGGCACGCCTGGCTGAGGGATCAGAATTTGTCTGAACATGTTAAAACAAGGATTTTAGATGCTCCTTTACAATCTGACGTGTTGTTTGGTCCTCCTATTGAGACAGTCTTGAAGAAAATGGAAGACAAGGCTAAGTCTATGCAGACTGTTAAAGATTTTTTGCAGGTCCAGCCTCCAAAGTTTAGTAGAAATTGGCCTACTAAGGGGTGGACGTATCCTTCTTATGATCCCCGGTCTAGGGGTAGATCTAGACGTGGTAAGGGCAGAGCTCAGGGCTCTTTCAGGCCTAGGACAGGGAGTTCTCCTGCACAGGCTTCGGGTGAGGGCAGGGGTCAGTCCTTTCGTAAGCAGACCCAATGACCTACCTTTTCAGCTGCCAGAGCCTGCTCGTCTGGCAGCACCTTTGGGAGGAAGGTTGGCACTTTTCAGAGAAAATTGGAGTTTAATTACCCAGGACAGATGGGTATTGGATATCATACACCACAGCTACAGGTTTTATTTCCATACCTTGCCTCCTTTCAAAGGCATGCCAGACGTTCCTCCTCAACAAAGAATAGAGGCTCACAAACAAGTTTCTCTGTTGCTCCAACTAGGGGCCATACAGCCGGTCCCTCTGCCAGAAGTGGGCCTAGGATTTTATTCTCGCCTGTTCCTAGTACCAAAGAAGGGGAACACGTGGAGACCAATTTTGGATTTATCTATCCTCAACACTTATCTGGACATTCCCAAGTTCAAAATGTTGACGTTGCAGCAGCTTTTACCTCTGCTGGGCAAAGATCATTGGATGGTAACTTTGGATCTCAAGGAGACTTACCTTCATGTTCCTATCAGACTCAGTTGCAGAAAGTATCTGCGTTTCGAGCTGGGACTTCTCACTATCAGTTCTCTGCATTGCCCTTTGGCTTATCTACTGCGCCAGAGTGTTCACGAAAGTTCTGGCTCCAGTGATAGCTTTCTTCAGACTAAAAGGAATACAGATCTATCCTTATTTGGACGACTGTCTAATTCTGGCTCAAGGAAGGGAAGAGCTTCTTCATCATTTGGAATATGTGATAGCAGTGCTAAGATGCCTAGGGTATTCTGTGAACGAAATAAAGTCCAGTCTAGTACCCTCTCCAGACATGTGCTTTCTGGGTGTGAGACTGAATACAGCAGCCCAGATGGCCTTTTTAACCCCGGACAAACAAAAGAGTCTATCCCTTTACTTCCATCAACTATCGCATCAGTCCGGGCTGACTGCAAGGACAGTCCTTCAAGCCTTAGGGTTCATGGCATCTTGTATTCTGGTGCTTCCCAATGCCAAACTGCATATGAGGAAGCTACAATGGTATCTCAAAAATGTATGGACACAGCACTGCCAGGATCTGGACACTGTCATTCAAATAATACCTTGCATTCAGAAGGAATTTTTGTGGTGGGCTCAGGAATGTCACCTAAACAAGGGACTCTCTGTGACCCGGCCAGAGGCAAGTCAGATTTTAACGACAGATGCCTCGGACAAAGCTTGGGGAGCTCATCTAAGTGGATACAAAACAAGTGGCCTGTCAGACTACAACATCTGCATATCAACATGAAGGAGATGTTAGCAGTCCAGTTTGCATTAATAGCTTTCAAGGAATTCCTTCTTCCAGGACAGGTGTTGATTCTAACAGACAACACAACTGTCATGTGGTACATCAACAAGCAAGGGGGAACGCATTCTTATCCTCTATGCAGGCAAGCACTGATTTTGTGGGAGACTGCTCTCAGTTTACAGCTCAATCTTCAGGCAAGGTTTCTGCCAGGAGCACAGAACTCCTTAGCAGATGTGTTGAGCAGACGGATTATGGATCCCCACGAGTGGAAATTGGATCCTCATGTATTTCAGAAATTGACAGTGTCATGGGGAACTCCAGACATAGATCTGTTCGCTTCTCCACTGAACCATCAGCTGCCAAAGTTTTGCACAAAAGGTTTCATCCCACAGCTTGGAGAGTGGATGCTCTTTCTTTCAATTGGAGCAATCTTCATGTGTATGCCTTTCCACCTCTGCCTCTCCTCCCAAAGGTACTTCTGAAGGTCAGACAGGACAAGCCAAGGATGATTTTAATAGCTCCAGATTGGCCTCGACAGCACTGGTACCCATTACTAAGAAGTCTAGTACGGAAGCCTCCATGGCCTTTGCCTTGATTCCACACCTGTTGTCACAGGTGGACAGCCATTGCTCAATGTCAAGCTTCACTCTCTGCACCTAACAGCCTGGCATATTCTGTTTTGAACCATAATGGGCCTCCACTTCCTCAGCAAGTTTTGAATGTTATTTTGGAAGCTAGAAGGCCTAGTACAAGGATAAATGGAAGAGATTTTTATTTTGGAGTGCAGCAAAAGATTTTGATGTTTCTGAGCCTAATTTGTGTGTGGCTCTTCAATATCTTACTGAGTTACTAGACAAAGGTTTGTCTTTCTCTTCTATTAAAGTTCATGCTGCAGCAATTTCGGCTCACTATGATTGCGACCCGCCATTGTTTTCTCATCCTTTGTTCAAGCAATTTCTTAGAGGGGCAAAGAATATAAGACCCCCACGAAGAGCTCCTACTCCTGCTTGGGATCTCAATTTTGTGTTGGAGAAACTCAATCTACAACCTTTTGAGCCTGCAGCTACTGCTGAGTTGAAATATTTATCATGGAAAACTGCTTTTTTGTTGGCCATTACCTCTGCAAGACGGGTTTCTGAATTACAGGCCCTTATGGCAGTTGAGCCTTTCTTGATTTTCCATAAGGATAGGGTATCATTACGTACTAATCCTTCCTTTATGCCTAAGGTGGTTTCTAGTGTGGCTTTAAACCAGACTATTCATTTGCCTACTTTTTATGCAAATCCCCAAAATAAGGGGGAAAAGATTTTGCACACTTTGGATGTACACAGGCAGTTGCGTTATTATTTGGACAGAACTAAAGGGTTCAGGCAGTCTCAGCAGTTGTTTGTTTCTTTTGCTTTGAGTTCTCAGGGCAAGCCTGTGTCAAAACAAACTATTTCTAAGTGGATTGGGTTTTGCATTGCTTTCTGTTATTCCCATCATGGCAAGGAGGTTCCAGCTGGGATTAGGCCTCATTCCACTAGGGCTACTGCCACTTCAACAGCTTTTTGAGGGGAGTGGCAACCAAGGATATTTTGGAGGCAGCTACTTGGAGTTCTGTGCATACTTTCTCTAAGCATTATCACCTGCCACTTTACTCTAAGTCCAGGGCTGGTTTTGCCACTGCGGTTTTGCAGGGCATTTTGGCAGCTCCTGCTTCCTTATAGTTAGCCATCCTCCCTTACCTCTGCTTTGGGATTCTACCCAAGTGTCAGGACTGCAGCAATGTGAGATGAAGAACATAGTACAGTTTTGTACCTACCATAAATGTAGATGTTCGAAGATCCACATTGCTGCAGTCCAATTTACCCTCCCTCCTTCCCCTCTGTAGTTGGAGGTGGTTGTGTGGGTTGGCTTGTACATATTGTGTATATTGTATATGTATTGTACATATAGTTAGTGCAAGGGAGGTTGGTTATTTGTTTGCTGTCTTTTGGTTTTGACCTTTGTTTTTAAGGTCTTCTGACATCTGGGGCAAGAAAAGACTGAGGATATGACGCTGGTCATGCGCATTTGTACCCTGACGTCCTAACGTCAGTTAAATGCGCCATGACCGACGTCAGCCTTATACTTTGATATTCGGGCCGACCGTGGACAGCGGACTACCCAAGTGTCAGGACTGCAGCAATGTGGATCTTCGAACATCTACATTTATGGTAGGTACAAAACTGTACTTTTTTGAGTTTCAGAACTAAAGTCTTCAACTAAAAGCTAAGTACCCCGTTGGCGAAACTTTTTCTTGCTCTAAACCGATGTCAGTAAAAGTAAATAATTGCATTACTTGTGGAAGGCGAATACCTCATAAAGATTTTCATTCGTACTGTATTCCTTGCCTAGGCCCTGACCACAACGTAACTCACTGTCGGTTTTGTGCCTTATTTAAATCGCGAACTGTTCGTCGTTGGTATATTTTCGCTTTTAAATATTTTGATGCTCGGTTCAGATGTTCTTCGTGTTTCACTGTTGCAGTCATTACATTAGGGTTATCTGCTGGCAGGTTGGCCTCAGTCGGCCTGATTAACAAAGTCTTGGGTCCTGCATCGGTTGCTGTCCCTTCTTCCATGACGTCAGGTCGTCAGGGGTATAAAACATGCAGCCGATATCATTACATCAGTCTTTCTTGCTGCGCAGTGCCAGAAGCAGTTCGTAAGTGCCGGTCGGCCGACTCCTGAAGTTTTTGTTTTCGATTTCGAGTTTCAGAACCGAAGTCTTCAACTAAAATGCTAAGTACCCCATTGGGAAAACTTTTTCTTGCTCCTTACCGATGCCAGTAAAAGTTAATAATTATATTACTAGTGGGAAGCAAATACCTCATAAGGATTTACATTTGTATTGTATTCCTTGCCTGGGCCCTGACCACGACGTACCTTGCTGTTGGTTTTGTGCTTTATTTAATCAGCACACTATCCTTCGTTGGTACATTTTTGCTTCAAAATATTTCGGTTTTCGATTTAATTATCCAGAAATGACGTCGGTTAGCCATCCGACTACCGGAATACTGAAAAAACGGAAAGAAAAAGACAGAGACAGGCCGTTGAGGTCCAAAACTGCCGATGACGCTTCTCCTAAGCTAGTCGCTAGTTTGCCGGTACTCAGTGAGGTGCTTTCGCAGCTTGTGATACCCACTACTTACAATTCGCAGGCCTCTACTGAGACCCATTCGGAGTCCAGTATGCCGTGAGATGCTTCACCTATGGAACCCACGGTTGTCTCTACCTTGGATCGGTCCAGAGCCGCTTTGCAGGCACCGGCTTCTGAGGGTGTATTCAGGGCTACAGATTTGTATATTAAACCGACACCACCTTCAATTTTAAGGCTAAAATCTCGATCTATGTTTAAAAAAATGACTCCCAGGCCGCATGTTCAGGCCCCTATGCCTAAAAAACAATTGATCAGAATGGCTGAAGATTTAATTTACTCTAATCAGGGGTAATCAACCCCCCCCCCCTTCTAAGAGGCCTAGGGCTGAATTTGACTATGAATCTTCTGAACAGGACTTTTCTTCTGACTCTTCTAATGAACAGGATTTGTCCATGCCTACTTATGAGGACTCTGATGCAGAGGATTCCATCCCGAGGACTCTGATGCAGATGATTCCAGCCCTTCTGCTTCTCCCCCTGAGGATTTTTCTTTTGGGTTAACTTTACGTACCTTAAGGGAGCATTTCCACTGGGAAAGTCAGGATTTTTCTGAATCCAAAAAGAGGCTTAGGGATTTCCTTCTTCTTCCTCAGCATAGGCCTTTGGCTATACCTCCTGTACTAGACATTGTTGATGTGTTTTCAGAATCCAGTATGGCCCCTGACTCCCTGTCCTCCAGCCCCTTGTAAGCCAGACTGATACTACAAAGATCCTGACTCCCACAAATTCCTTTTCAAAAATCCTGTTGCGGACCCTGAAACCATTTCTCAGGGGCCCAAGGGCATTAAGGCTTCTACTGCTAAAAATCCAACCCCTTCTGATAGAGACTCCAAGGCGCTGGATAGATGGGGTAAAAAGGTTTATACTTCTGCAACCTTGGCAATCAGGGTTTTAAACTGTCAATTTCATATGCTAACATATCAACAGCATATCATGGGACTGCTTAAACAGAAAATGATGTTGATTTCTCACTGTATGGAAAATAAGAATTTGCAGGATTTATTTTATTCAGCTGAACAAGTTGGAAAACATACTTAGCAGTGTGGTTTTGATTCTTTGGAGGCCTCATGCAGGGCTGCTGTTACTGGGTCTTTGCTTTGAAGGCATGCTTGGCTTAAGGAGCAATCTCTGCGTGATCATGTTAAAGCAAAATTGTTGAATGCTGCTTTGCAGCAGGACCGTCTGTTGCGCAATAAGGCTGAAGAAGTTCTAAAAAAGATGGAAGATAAAGCTAAATCTATGCAAACTGTGAAAGATTTCTTACAAGTACAACTTCCAAGATTTAGTAGGCACTGGCCTACTAAGAACTGGTTCTTTCCAGTTCCTTCCAGAGCCACTCAAGCCAAACCCAGACATTCCAAAAACACCAGGTTTCAGTCCCAAAGGACTTTCAGAACTAAGCAGTGGGGTGCCTCCACTTCCAAATCTGAACACAACAAGACACCTCCCTATGGTAAACAGTCTCAATGACTTTCTTTTAAAATTACCAAGCACTTACCTCTTAGCCGCCCCTTTGGGGGGAAAACTGGCTCTTCATGCGAAAAACTGGCAACTTATAACATAGGACAAATGGGTTTTAAATATAGTGTCCCAGGGATACAGATTTCATTTCCACACGTTGCCAACTCCAAACAGATGGCCAGAACTGCCCCCAAATCAGTGGTCAGAGGCTCAGAAACAAGTACTTTCCCTCCTAAACATGGAGGCAATTCAACTAGTACTAGAAGAGGAAAAGGGACAAGGTTTCTATTCCAGACTTTTCCTGGTACCCAGAAGAGACAAATCATGGCATCCAATTCTGGACCCGTCTACTCTAAATACCTTTCTGGACATTCCAAAATTCAAGATGCTGACTCTTCACCAGTTACTTCCTATGCTAGGCAAAGATGACTGGTTAGCAACTCTAGATTTAAAAGAGGCTTACCTGCATATCCCAATCAGGGAATCTTGCAGAAAATACCTCCGCTTCAAAGCAGGCTACTTGCATTATCAGTTCTCTGCACTGCCCTTTGGCTTATCTACTGCACCCAGGGAATTTACAAAAGTGCCTGGCTCCAGTAATTGCATTTTGCAGGCAAAGAAATATTCAAATATATCCATACCTGGACGATTGCCTAATTCAGGCAGAAAACAAGGTCATTCTTTTAAAACATCTGGCGTTTGTAAAAAGGGTTCTAACTTGTCTAGGGTACACCATAAACGAAAAGAAATCACAACTGGTACCCTCTCAAAAAATTACATTCCTGGGTGCAAGCTTGAATACAACTGCCCAGATGGCTTTCCTTATGCCAGAAAAGCAAATTCATTTGGTGACTTACTTCAAACAGGTGGCCACAAAAACGTGCTGTCTGCAAGACAAATACTGCAAGCCTTTGGGGTTCATGACCTCCTGCATTCTTCTAATTCCATATGCAAGACTGCATATGAGGAAACTACAGTGGTATCTAAAAAGTCTATGGAGTCAACATTGTCAGAGCCTGGAAACAATGATTCCTATCATACCTTGCCTACAACTAGAGTTCCTGTGGTGGGCAGAGGCCTGCCATCAAAACAAGGGACTGCCATTCACACCACCCCCTGCAGCCCAAACCCTAACTACAGACGCATCAGACTACGCTTGGTGGGCTCATCTGGCAGGGAAGTGCATTCAGGGCATATGGAGCCCAAATCAAATGCTAGCTGTACAGAATGCACTGACAGCCTTCAAGCACTACCTTCATCCAGGTCAACTAATGGTAAAGACGGACAACACCACAGTTATGTGGTGCATAAACAAGCGGGGGGGGGGGTAGACATTCCTACCCTCTCTGCAGACTAGCCGTGGCATTGTGGAACACGGCCTTGAGCTATCAAGTACAACTACAAGCTCAATTCCTGCCAGGAAAGATGAATTTTTTGGCAGACGAACTAAGAAGAAATCTCACGGACCCACAAGAATGGAAACTGGAACCACAGATTTTCAACATGTTGACACCCAAATGGGGGAGCCCAGACATAGATCTTTTTGCTTCACCCCAGAATTACCAGTTGGACAAATTTTGCATAAGAACTCCTATCAAAAAAGCCTGGAAAGTGGATGCTCTGTCCTTCAGCTGGGAAAACCTATCAGTCTATACCTTTCCCCCTCAGCCTCTGATCTCCAAAATTCTATTAAAAGTCAGACAGGACAAACCAAAAATTATTTTGATTGCTCCAGACTGGCCTCGCCAATACTGGTACCCACTCCTACGCAGTCAATTTCTCCATGGCACCTGCCTCAGACACCTTCCTTACTGGCTCAGCAGAACAACCAAATTCTGCACCCTCAGCTCCAAACATTGAATCTTGCAGCTTGGCTAATCATTTAAATTTCCCCTTAGCATCCCTCAGCAAAGCTGTAATGGATGTCATTTTGGAGGCTAGAAGACCTAGTACTAGAAAATCGTATGTTGACAAATGGAAAAGATTCTGTGCCTGGAACCAATCTCAAGGGATAAGCACAGCAGTGCCCAGTTTACCTCAGATTTTGCAATACTTAACTGAGATGCTTCACAAGGGCCTGTCTTTTTCATCCATAAAAATCCATGCCTCAGCCATTTCAGCTCATTACAGCACATACCCCCCCCCTCTCATTCTCTGCTAAAGCAGTATCTCAGAGGGGCCAAAAACTTGAGACCACCCAGGAGAGCTCCAACCCCTGCCTGGGACCTTAACTTTGTATTGGAGAAACTCACTCTCCCTCCTTTCGAGCCACCTGCTACTGCAGACTTAAAATTTATTTCCTGGAAAACAGCCTTCCTTTTAGCAATCACTTCGGCTAGAAGGATTTTTGAATTACAGGCCCTTATGGTAGTGGAGCCTTTCATCATCTTTCATGCTGACATGGTGTCACTCAGGACCAATCCATCATTCATGCCCAAGCTGGTATCCATTGTGGCTCTTAATTAGTCCATTCATTTGCCAACTTTCTTTCCCAATCCACAGAACAAGGTGGAGCTGATTCTGCATTCATTGGATGTGCACAGACAACTTAAATTTTACTTGGACACGACTAAATCTCAAAGAAAAGCTGAACAACTGCTAGTAGCATTTGCCGCAGGGGCAGAGGGGAAAGGCTATTTTAAAGCAAACCATTTCCGAATGGATAAAGCATTGTATTCATTTCTGCTATAAGCATCATGGAAAACCTATCCCCCAGGGGATCGGATCCCATTCCACCAGGGTTGCATGTACTTCTACAGCCTTTCTCAGAAGTGTTCCTACCAGGGATATTCTAGAAGCTACTACCTGGAGTTCAGTTCATACTTTCACCAAGCACTATCATTTACCAATGTTCTCTAAATCCAGAGCTGGCTTTGCCACTGCTGTTTTGCATGGCCTTATAGCTGGTCCTAATGCTGTATAAATCTATCCTCCCAACCATAGCTTTGGGAATCTACCCAAATGTAATGACTGCAACAATGAAACACGAAGAACATAGTACAGTTGTGTACACTTACCATAAATGTAGATGTTCAAGTGTATTCACTGTTGTAGTCCTGGTTACCCTCCCTCCAGCCCCCTGTTTTTTCTCTTACTATGCCTCTCCTTTTTTTACTACACTTAAAAGCCTTTTTGGTGTATTTGCTTTTGTTTGGAGGTATATATTTTTGTGTTTCAAATTATTTATATATTTTGCTCCCCTTTTGGGGGGCACCTGACATCTGGGGCAAGAAAAACTGATGTAATGGCGTCGGCTGAATGTTTTATACCCCTGACGACTTGACGTTCTGGAAGAAGGGACAGCAACCGACGCAGGGCCCAAGACTTTGTTAATCAGGCCGACTGAGGGCAACCTGCCAGCAGATTACCCTAATGTAATGACTGCAACAGTGAATGCACTCGAACATGTACATTTATGGTAAATGTACACAACTGTACTTTATCCTGATATGTCTTCGGTAAGCCATCCAACTACCGATATTCCGAAAAAGCGCAAAGATAAAGACAGAGACAGGCTGCCTAGGTCCAGAGCTTCCGAAGACGCTTCTCCTAAGCCAGTTGCCAGTTTACCGGTACTCAATGAGGCGCTTTCGCAGCCCGTGATACCCGCTACTTACAATTCGCAGGCCTCTACTGAGACCCATTCGTATGCCGCGAGATGCTTCAATTGTGGAACCTGCAGATGTCTCTACCTTGGATGGGTCCGGAGCCTCTCTGCAGGCACCGGATTTTGAGGGTGTATCCAGGCCTCTACTGACTTGCATATTAAACCAACGCCATCTTCTTCTTCAAGGCCTAAAACTCATACCATGCCTAGAAAACTGATGCCCAAACCACATGGTCAGGCCTTAATGCCTAAAAAACAAATGATAAGAATGGCTGAAGACCTTATTACTTTAATCAAGAGAAGCCAGCCTTCTCCCTCTAAGAGACCTAGGACTGAGTTTGTTTATGATACTTCTGACCAGGATTCTGATTTTTTGTTTATTCTGATGACCAGGATTTACTCTAATCTACCTATGAGGATTCTGATGCTGAGGACTCTATTCCCTCTGCTTCTCCCCCAGAGGATTTCTCTTTTGGTGAAACCTTGCATACTCTCAGGGAGCATTTTCATTGGGAAGGTCAGAATTTCTCTGATTCTAAAAAGAGGCTTAGGGATTTCTTACTACTGCCCCAGCACAGGCCTTTAGCCATACCTCCTGTACTGGACATTGTTGATGATGCCTTTTCGGAATCTAGCTTGGCCCCTGACTCCTTACATCCTGCTCCCAGAAAACCTGACCGATATTAGTGTCCCTGACTCTCACAAGTTCTTTTTTAAAAATCCTACTGCGGATCCTGAGACCATTTCACAGGGACTCAAGGGTATTAAAGCTACTACTGCCAAAAATCCTACTCCCCTCTGATAGAGACTCCAGGGTGCTGGATAGATGGGGTAAGAAGGTATACACTTCTGCAACTTTGGCCATTAGGACCTTAAACTACCAGTTTCATATGTTAAAGTATCAGCAACATATTATTGGATTGCTTAAACAGAAAATGATGTTGATTCCTGATTGTGCTGAAAATAAGGATTTACTGCACTCAGCTGAAAAAGTTGGAAAACATACTTTGCAATGTGGTTTTGATTCATTAGAGGCATCTTGCAGGGCTGCTGTAACTGTGTCTGTACTTAGAAGGCATATGGAACAATCCTTGCCAGATCATGTTAAATTAAAATTACTGGATGCTCCCTTAAACAAGGGTCAACTGTTTGGCAACAAGGCAGAAGTTGTTCTTAAAGATGGAGGAAAAAGCAAAATCTATGCAAACTGTTAGATTTTTTACAAGTACAACCTCCAAGGTTTAGTAGGCATTGGCCTTCCAAGAATTGGTCCTTTCCTGCCTTTTCCAGACCTTCTCAGTCCAAACCCAGATCCAGCAGAGCTCCCAGGCTTCAGTCCCAGAGTACTCACAGGACTAAGCAGTGGGGGGCCTCCACTTCCAAATCTGGGAGTAATAAAACTCCCCCCTGTGGTAAACTGTCTCAATGACTTCTTTTTAAAACTTCCAAGCACTTCTTAACTAACTGCCCCTTTGGGGTGAAAGATTGCTCTTCATGCAAAGAACTGGGTACTCATTACTCAGGACAAATGGGTTTTAAATATAGTGTCCCAGGGATACAAATTTCACTTCCACACATTACCAACACCAAGCGGATGGCCAGATCTACCCCCAAATCAGTGGGCAGAGGCTCAAAAGCAAGTACTTTCTCTCTTAAGCATGGGGGCTATTCAGTCGGTACCAGAAGAGGAAAAGGGACAAGGTTTCTACTTGAGACTTTTCTTGGTACCCAGAAAAGACAGTTCATGTCTTCCTGTCCTAGACCTGTCTACTCTAAACACCTTTTTGGTGATTCCAAAATTCAAGATGCTGACTCTTCACCAGTTGCTCCTTATGCTAGGCAAAGACGCCTGGTTGGCAACACTAGACTTAGGGATGTACAGGTATGCTTCCTTTATCAGAGAATCTTGCAGACGATGCCTACACTTCAAATCAGGCTACACACTCTGCACTGCCCATTGGCTTATCTACTGCACCCAGGATATTCACAAAGTGCCTAGCTCCAGTCATTGCATTTTGCAGGCAAAGAAATATTCAGATATACCCATACCTGGACGATTGTTTAATTTAGGCAGAAAGCCAGGACATACTTTAGAATCATCTGGCCTTTGTACAAAGGGTGCTAACTTGTCTGGGGTACACCATAAACGAAAAGAAATCACACCTGGTACCCTGTCGATAAATTATATTCCTGGGAACAAGCTTGAATACAACTTCCCAGATGGCTTTCCTCACGCCAGAGAAACAAATTCATTTGACAACCTACTTCAAACAAGTGACCACACAAGTCCTGCTGTCTGCAAGGCAAATAAGCCTTGGGGTTCATGGCCTCCTGCATTCTTCTAATGCCATATGCAAGACTGTATATGAGGAAACTACAATGGTATCTAAAAAGCCTATGGTGTCAACATTCTCAGGATCTAGAACCAATGATTCCTATCATACCTGTCCTACGCCTTGAGTTTCTTTGGTGGGCAGAGGCCTGCCACCAAAACAAGGGACTAGCATTCACACTACCCCCTGCCGCCCAAACCCTAACAACAGACACATCAGACTATGCATGGGGGGCTCACCTGGCAGGGAAGTGCATTCAGGGCAGATGGAACCCAAGTCAAATGCACCTGCATATCAATCAAAAAGAAATGTTAGCTGTACAGAATGTTTTGGCAGCCTTAAAGGACCACATTCTTCCAGGACAATTAATGGTAAAGACGGACAACACCACTGTTATGTGGTACATAAACAAGCAGGGAGGTACACATTCTTATCCCCTCTGCAGACTAGCCATGGCATTGTGGAACACAGCCCTGAGCTACCAAGTGCATCTACAAGCTCGATTCCTGCCAGGAAAACAAAATACACTGGCAGACGAACTAATCAGAAATCTCACGGACCCACACGAGAGGAAACATGAACCAAGGATTTTCAACATGTTGATAAGCAAATGGGGGAGCCCAAATATAGACATGTTTGCCTCCCCCCAGAACTATCAATTGGACAAATTTTGCACAAGGACTCCTCACAAACAAGCTTGGAAAGTGGATGCTCTGTCCTTCACCTGGAAAAACCTATCAGTTTATGCCTTTCCTCCTCTGCCTCTGCTCTCTAAAGTACTACTAAAGATCAAGCAGGACAAACCAAGGACGATTTTGATTGCACCAGACTGGCCACGCCAGCACTGGTACCCCATCTTGCGCATTTTGTCACTGTTGGCCCCATTACACCTGCTTCAGACTCCTACTCTATTGTCTCAGCAGAAAAACCAGATCCTGCACCCTCAGCTTCAGACACTGAACCTAGCAGCCTGGCTAATTACCTAATCTCTCCTTTACCATCCCTCAGTAAACCAGTGATGGATATCATTTTAGAGGCAAGGAGGCCTAGTATTAGAAAATATTATCCTGAAAAATGGAAAAGAGTTTGTGCCTGGAACCAGTCTCAAGGGATGAGCACAGCAGAGACCAATTTACCTCACATTTTACAATAATGAAAAAGGAAAAACCTGTTTACTGAGTGATGGAACAAACACAAAAGTCCAATGTAAAAGAAAAAATGTTCCAAACACTAAAACCAAGGAGAAGCCAAAATCCATTAAAAATCCAAGTAAGAATCCAAATAAAGTTCCACAGAAACCTTTATTGCATAGGTAAGCGCTTTCACAACCTCTCCTGGTTGCTTCCTCAGACCAAAACAAACATGCTTAAAAACAATCCCCTTTTTATAATACATATCACACAAGATCCACCAATCCCCGTCGAGAATACAACTCCATTGCTTTCCAGATTCAAAGAGATACACACTCTTTTAAATCGGATAAAAATATATATGTAGAAAATGCATATAAAAATACATATAAAAAACACATAAAAAGTGTGTATAAAAAATATATAAAAATGTGTGTAAAAAGCCTAAAAGCACTGTAAAGCATACTTGCATGTCCTATTCTAAACATAACCTTAGTTCCAGAGCACAGCAGATTGCTTCATACTACTTTTTTCCTAAGTTTCCTGTTCTTCAGAACAGGTTTAAGGGATATATAATCATTCAGCCCCGGTGATTTATGTGCAGCCAGTGTCAAAGTCCATCTAAGTTCTTTCTGTTCAGTTCTATTACTTAAATCCCCACCGCTCGTATTTTCTACTAAATTGTCTATAATGGAGAAATTAAAATAATGGTTCTCCCCCTGCTGCAACATATGCTTGGCTATTGCACTATGTTCCTGCCCTCTCCTAAAACAGTAGAAGTGATCCCATATCCGTTCTCTGAGGCGTCTGTTGAGTTTTCCCAACATAGAATGCGTCACAGCATACACAGTGGGCTAAATATATCACATCCTTAGTTTGGCAGTCCCCCATGGCACTAAATTTATATGATTTCCATGTTATGGGGTGTACAAATAATCTGTTGGTTTCAGTGTACTGACAGAATGCACACTTGTTGCATCTCACTGTCCCATAGGTCACCAGAGGGGGATGTTCCATCCTTTCTTTATAGCAGAGCATTCCTCTGAGTGATTTACTGTTTTTATATGTAAACTTCGGCCTATCACCTACTATCTTACTGACCTGATTATCTGTACCTAGAATATGCCAATTCCTATACAGTATAGTCTTAATCAGATGTGTATCTGTCGAATGTGTCATGTTATAGCTCAAAACGTGTGTGCCACCTGTTCTTTTCTCAGAGGGCTGATTATCTCTAGCCAGTTTGGAGAAGTATGGTTTCCCTATATTGTCTCTCTGACGTTTGGCTGTTTGACAAGCCTCCTCTATCTCTTTTTTGGGGTAACCTCTCATTGCAAACTCATCCCTCAGAGTTGCCAAACTGGTCTTAAAATCCTGGTTCCTGGCATGTAACTTGGACATGTGCACAGCCTGATTCTTAACATTCTTAAAGATGTGGGGTGGATGCATACTTGTATGGTGAACATAACTGTTACGGTAACATTCCTTCCTATGCATGCTAGTGTATATCTTTCCAGTTGTTTTTTCCCTTATTACGACAATACACCACTTATTCCAGATTCTGAACAAGTGGTGAGACGGAAGAAGGTCACAACCAATAAAGAAACTACAGTGAGGGGTGTGGAATCATCCATTAACCAAGAACGATCGTTCCCGGCATTAGCCCTCCCTTTTCATGTACGCTCAGAGGGCCCTGGAAGTGGAAACAAAGAGCCGAAAATTCAAAAGGAAACACTCAACAGGGGAAGGACAGATACAGACACTGAAAAAAAAATGTGGCAAACGACCTAGTTTGCAATATTTCCATGCGCCAACTACATGACATTCAAACCTAGATTATTTGTACACCCCATAACACGGAAATCATATAAATTTAGTGCCATGGGGGACTGTCAAACTAAGGATGTGATATATTTAGCCCACTGTGTATGCTGTGACGCATTCTGTGTTGGGAAAACCAACAGACGCCTCAGAGAATGGATACGGGATCACTTCTACTGTTTTAGGAGAGGGCAAGAACATAGAGCAATAGCCAAGCATGTGTTGCAGCAGGGGGAGAACCATTATTTTAATTTCTCCATTATAGACAATTTAGTAGAAAATATAAGAGGTGGGGATTTAAGTAATAGAACTGAACAGAAAGAACTTAGATGGATTTTGACACTGGCTGCACATAAATCACCAGGGCTGAATGATTATATATCCCTTAAACCTGTTCTGAAGAACAGGAAACTTAGGAAGAAAGTAGTATGAAGCAATCTGCTGTGCTCTGGAACTAGGGTTATGTTTCAAATAGGACATGCAAGCATGCTTTACAGTGCTTTTAGGCTTTTTACACACGTTTTTATATATTTTTTATACACACTTTTTATGTGTTTCTACATGTATTTTTATATGCATTTTCTACATATATATTTTTATCTGATTTAAATGTGTGTGTATCTCTTTGAATCTGGAAAGCATTGGAGTCTTGTATTCTCCACGGGGATTGGTGGTTCTTGTGTGATATGCATTATAAAAAGGGGATAGTTTTTAAGCATGTTTGTTTTGGTCTGAGGAAGCAACCAGGAGAGGTTGCGAAAGTGCTTACCTATGCAATAAAGGTTTTTGTGGAACTTAATTTGGATTCTTACTTGGATTTTTATTGGATTTTGGCTTCTCCTTGGTTTTAGTATTTGGAACATTTTTTCTTTTACATTTTACAGTACTTAACTGAGATGCTTCACAAGGGCCTGTCTTTCTCCTCTGTCAGAATTCACGCCTCTGCCATTTCAACTCATTATAGCACAGAACCTCCCCTCTTCTGTCATTCACTGCTCAAGTAGTTACTCAGAGGGGCCAAAAATTTACGACCACCCAGGAGAGCTCCATCTCCAGCCTGGGACCTTAACTTTGTATTGGAAAAACTCACTCTTTCTCCTTTCGAGCCAGCTGGTACTGCAGACCTAAAATTCCTTTCTTGGAAAACAGCTTTCCTTTTAGCTATCACTTCAGCAAGAAGGGTATCTGAATTACAGGCCCTCATGGCAATGGAGCCTTTCATCATCTTTCATGTGGACAGGGTGTCTCTCAGGACCAATCCCTCCTTCATGCCCAAGGTGGTATCCAGTGTGGCCCTCAGTCAGTCCATTCATTTGCCAACCTTCTTTCCTAATCCACAGAACAAAGGCGAACGGATACTGCACTCCTTAGATGTGCACAGACAACTTAGATTCTACTTGGACAGGACTAAACCTCAATAGAAATCTGACCAACTGCTGGTGGCAGAGGGGAAGGCTATTTCAAAGCAAATCATTTCCAAATGGATAGGCCATTGCATTCATTTCTGCTACAA
The DNA here is from genome assembly GCF_019279795.1 of Protopterus annectens. Lineage (NCBI taxonomy): Eukaryota > Metazoa > Chordata > Ceratodontiformes > Protopteridae > Protopterus > Protopterus annectens. Next base: position 916,220,379 of record NC_056745.1, on the reverse strand, counting down.
GCACCATGGAAAAATCTATCCCACAGGGGATTAGACCCCACTCAACCAGGGCTGCATCTACCTCTACAGCCTTTCTCAGAGGCATCCCTACCAGCGACATCCTAGAAGCTGCTACCTGGAGTTTGGTACATACTTTCACCAAGCATTATCATCTGCCAATTTCCTTTAAATCCAGAGCTGGCTTTGCCACTGCAGTTTTGCAGGGGCTTATAGCTGGTCCTAATGCTATCTAAATTCCTCCTCCCATCCTTAGCTTTGAGAATCTACTCAAATGTGTGATGACTGCAACAGTGAAACACGAAGAACATAGTGCAGTTGTATACACTTACCTTAAATGTAGATGTTAGAGTGTATTCACTGTTGCAGTTCTGGTTACCCTCCCTCCAGCCCCCTTACTTTTGGCTATACCTCTACTCTCCTTTACCATGCTCAAAAGCTTTTTGGCGTATTTACTTTTTTGTTGGAGGTATAACCTTGTATATTTATAGATTTAATTGCTTCCCATTAGGGGGGCACCTGACATCCGGGGCAAGAAAAACTGATGTAATGGCGTCGGCTGCATGTTTTATACCCCTGATGACCTGATGTCACGAAACAAGGGACAGCAACCGATGCAGGACTCAAGACTTTGTTAGTCAGGCCGACTGAGGGCTACTGCAAGCAGATAACCCAAATGTGATGACTGCAACAGTGAATACACTCGAACATCTGCATTTATGGTAAGTGTACACAACTGTACTTTTTGTAAGAGCAGACTGTATAAGCAGATGCAGTTGTATTCAATAGATATTTTTCTCTGAGGTCTCCTACAAGCAATCCAGGACCACGTTGACCAGGTTCTTGGTCCCCAAGCAGAGCTGGTCATAATCAACTTTTAGTGTACATCAAAGTCCAGACCATTGGACACAGTGCAATCAGTTTATTTGAAACTAGTAAGCACTTTAATCAAAGTTTCTTCTTTCCCCACTGTTTTGCAACTGTGACATTAGTATTTATAATTTTGTAGGATGTGGCTTGCTTGCTTTCCATATGCAGATGGAGAGCCTACCACCAGGCTTTCCTGGGGAGTTGTAGGGGAAATCTTTTCTTTTCCAGTTAAGACTGAATAGTGTTTCTGTGGGTGATCATGTTTATTAAGTATTTATAGGGGAAGCTTTCCTATGCTGCCTGTTGCACTGGCATCACACTATTGGATGCCTGTCCCAATGGTGCTACTACAACCTTTGCCTTTTTAAATTCTAAATCTTTGTGGAGGAGAATGTAAAGGCCTGGTAAGTATGCTATTTTTCTTCTTGGACCCACTGCCCTCTTTAGTTCTGACATGTGCCAAGGCCAACTCTTTGGAGGTGTTGCCTGACTCCAGTTTAAAAGTAGAGTATCTGGTTTAGAGGCCGTTTCTGCTCTCCATTTAGCTGCAGTAGAAAAAATGACACCAGTTTTCAGGGTCTTCTGTGGAGAAAATCTCATTTGGTAAAACTGTAAACTTTAAGGAGCATGTTCTGTGAGTTTTTCAGGTGATTCTGATTCTCAGATGTTGTGTTTGGAGCTGTTAGACATGGGGAAAATCTAGGCCCACAGCTAATCGTGCACTAATTCAGGCCTTCAAGGATTCCTTCAGCAATACCTCGCTAGAGTCCTGCTGTCTGCTTTTGCATCCAGGAGCAGAATGCCTCTTTTGTGGAATCCTCAGCAATATAAATAACTTGTTCAAGAATTTATTTATTATTTTATTTAAGATAGGTAGACTGGATATAGGGGAATTTTTTTCAGCTAAAGCTCTTGGATAAAAGAACAGTACATCATTGAGGAATAGATCCTGCTGTTTTGTCTGGATGCTTCCTAGTGATTTAGGATGGCAGATTGGCACCTGGTCTTATCCTCACCAGTAACAAGGAAGATAACACGATAGATATACTTGAGAAAGAGCTATGCTTTCTCTGCCATTGGAAGCAGAGCAATTAATTGCCAGACCAAGAGGGAACATTGACAGGTATCTTGAGAATATGGCAAAGGACATTCAAGATGATACCTTAAGTGATAGACTTAACAGGAATGGCCCAGTTTGTCTTAAAGGTGGATGAGCATCTAGTAGAATGTTGCTGTAATGCTGTAAACGCTTTTGTCTGAGGAGGCGGTGCAAGTTGCACAACTGGAATGCATGGTTATCTCAGAATACATGCCCTCTCTGATGTCAAGGACCAGTTACTTAATCCTGTATTGACAAGTATTTCCTTTTTTGACCATCCTTTGCAAAATTTATTTAAAAAGCTGGAAGAAAAGACAAAACATTTAAGACTGTAAAGTATTTTTATCCCATTATTCCAAAATACAGTAGTAATTACTCTTCCAAGTAATGGCTGTTTTACTTTAAGCAGTCTTTGATGGAGCAGTATAAACAGGAGGGGACATCTAAGAGAAAATATACTGTCTTGGAGCAGAAGAGGTCAAGGGAAAGGAATGAGGACTAGATCCCTTCCTAGCACTGAGAGATGTTTACAGTGCTAACTGTAAGGTTCCCTTTTCCCTCCCTTGTTCTCCTGTATGTTCGCCATACCTTTTGGAAAATGAACTTTCTTCTAGCAGAACTGTTTTTGCCTGATTTTGGTTGGGGAAAGAGAATATATTTGCACATTACATTATAGAATGCAGAAGTTCCCGCCTTACTAGGCATATCTGCACAAACATGCACTACTTTACAGCAAGTGCAGGTGAACTCACTCCCATCTTGGGACATGTGTTATTAAAGCAGCCATAGAAACAGTTCCCACTCTGGAACCAGTAGCAAAGAGGGATGGACTTTGGAAATCCATCCTGGACCCTTTTGAGGAAAAAAAATCGCATTTATCATAAAATTTAAAATGTTCTTGCAGGCCCTGCTTCAATTGTTGCCAGAGAATGCCTGGTTACGGTGGACATAAGTGGCACTTGCATACAGACCTCCATCCCTAGGGACCTCTGCCAGTTCCTCAAGTTAAATTGGAAATGATTGTTTCAAAATGTATCTCTCTCTGTGACATTTGATCTATGTACTGCACTCAAGAGTCTTTATTAGATGCTTCAGTGTTCCTCATTCTCACTGCTGCAGTAGTCTTTTGGGTTTGTAGTTTGTATTCTGCCCAGAATGTAGCAACAAGCTAGCTTCACAAAGCTTTGGCTCCCTCCCACACCTTCACTCAGACTGCTGATTGGTCAGCCAATGGAGGGAAATGAGCAGTCAGAAAGAAGCAATCTTCAGTACTGTCCTTTTTTTGCTTGGCAAAATTGGGTGTGTTCCTTTTGAAAAGAATTTCTAAAGAAAGTAAAAACTTAGGTTCATAGGTTCATACTAGGCTATCTGCCCTAGGGCATTTATAAGCCTAGTCAGAGTATGTTTGGCTTTCGCCACCCATTTTAAATTAATTTTGCTATGCCCTTTTTCGAGGTTAGTATACTGTACCTCTGTCTAACAGTGACACAGAAGTGATACCTGGGGTAAACCTACGATCTCCCATCCACTCATCAAGATTCCTCTTGAAGAGAGTCAATGAGGGACTCTGCCTAACCTGGACTGGGATTTTATTCCAGAGTGAAGGGAGCCTCTGGGTTATGAATCTGTCCCTCCAGCATGTCCTATTTATTTCAGTGCTGAGGTTCAAGTCTCTCGAGCGTGTAGCTCGATGGGATTTGGATTTTTTGAGGTGCAGCATGTCCCTTAATTCCGGGTTGGACATGGCTTTATATGTCAGGCACAGGTCGCCTCTGAGCAGGCGGTATGCCACTGAGTAAGCTGGAGTTTCTTTAACCGGGCAGCATATGGCATCTGTTTGAGCCCTTTGATCCTTTTGGTGAGGTACTTTTGGGGTCTTTCCAGTTGCTGCAGGTGTTTGGTAAGGTACATCCCAAAAGGGGCATTGTACTCGATTATGGGCCTGATGAGGGATGAGAGGCACGATGACCTCCCCTAATCTAGATGTGAATTCCTTCATGATTAGGTGGGCTATATAAAATGTTTTTCTAACCACTTTGGCCACGTGGTTGTCAAATGAGAGATTGCTATCAACTTGGGTTCCCAGGTCCCTAATTACTTCTTCTGTACTTAATGGATTACCACCTATGTGGTAATTTGTGGGCACTTTGTTTTTGCCAAAGGGGATGACTATACACTTTTTGGCGTTTAGCTTGAGGCCATGGCTCTGGCACCAGTTGTCTGTTTCTATGAGGCCCTTTTGGAGGATGCTTGTGTCAGCTGGAGAGTCGATTATGGCGCCCAGTTTGCAGTCATCTACGAACTTGGTCAGCCACAGTCCTTCTGTGTTGGCCTGTACCTCCGAGAAATATATACCGAACAAGAGAGGTCCCAGGACTGAGCCTTGTGGGACGCCACTTGTAACTGGTTTGGAGTCTGACATGGCTCCAGCAATTCTAACCATGTGGGTTCTGTCCTTGAGCCAGTTTGCAACCGATCTAGTGACATAGGGGTTTATATTTAAGCTGGTGAGCTTATCTATAATGCCTGAGTGGGGTATTGTATCGAAGGCTTTTGTGAGGTCCAGGTAGGCTGTGTGGACCACCTTCCCTTCGTCAATGGCCTTGGTGACTGTTTCAAAGAAGTCGACCAGGTTTAAGAGGCAGGATCTGCCCTTAGCAAAGCCGAACTGGGTAGGATCCAGTGTCTGTAGGTCCCCAATGTCTTTATGAGGTCCATGATGATCCTTTCCATAGCTTTGCAGACCAAGCTAGTCAGGCTTATGGGGTGATAGTTTCCAGGGTCCGTTGAGGCACCACCTTTGTGGAGAGGGACCACTGTTGCTGTACGCCACTCTTTGGGTACATATCCTGTAGTAAAGCTGAGATTGAACAGTAGTTTTATGTTTGGGTTTAGCTCTTCTTGGAGTTCATGTAGGACGCAGCCCGGGACACCGTCTGGACCTATTGATGCTGTGTTTTTTCCTTTGGAGAGGACGGCTCTTACCTGAGCATCTGAGATGTCAGGGGGGCAGCACTCTGCTGGGATAGATATTTGCCCTTTTGGTGGTGAGGGGGGGAGAAGTTTGCGCTGAACCTGTCAGCTAGGATGTTGGCAATATCTGTGGGTTCGGTGTATTTTTTGTCATTTTGGACTAATTCTGAGCATATCTGGGAATTCCCACCCAGGTTCCTAACATAACTAAAGAAAGCCTTGTGATTATCCTTAGCGTCCTGTGCAATTTTTCTCTCGAAGCTGGCCTTAGACGATTTTATGAGTGCCCTTAGTTTTTTGCTAATACTGATCAGAGATGCCTTCCCTTTTTGGGATTTTGCTCTATCATGTAGTAGCTTCCTCCTTCTATTGTATAGTTTGTTTATAGCTGGGTTCCACCAGACAGGACGTCTGCCTTTGGAGGATTGGGTCTTGGTTTTATTTGGGATTGCATGATCCATGCATTCCTGAAGGTGTTCATAGAATGCATTTATAAAGGATTCTGCGGTCTGGGCCATATTTTCCACAGGCCCGGGGGCTTTGAAGGATTCCACCTCTGTTTTGAGGAGTGTGAAATTTGCTTTAGAGAAGTTTTTCACTGTGGTTTTCTGGGCAGGGGGTGGGGTCGGGATGTGAATATCCAGTGAGATCAGTTTATGGTCTGATCTTACCAGTGAGGGATACACTTCTGGTCTGGAGCATAGAGTCCCCATGTTGGTGATGATCAGGTCCAGTATATTTTCCCCCTCTTGTGGGAGTGGTAACAAGTTGTTCCATAGCATTTGAATTTATGAATTCTAGGAACCTTTGGGCTAGGGTATTGGAGCTAGAGTAATGCTCCTAGTCTATGTTTGGGTAGTTGAAGTCGCCCAATATAATGGTGTTTGGAGAGACCTTCATATTTTCCAGTGTTCTCAGGAAGGCCGAGTGGGGTTCCTGGGTTTGGGAGGGTGGTCTGTAGCAGGCTATAAACTGGAAGGCAGTTTTACCCACTGTTAGTTGCACATGGATAGTTTCTGATGCTTCGTGCTTTGCCACCAACCTGGAGGTGTGGGTATCTTTGATGAATATCTTAGTTCATAGGTTCATAGGTTGGTACTAGGCTATCAGCCCTAGGGCCTATACAAGCCTAGCCATAACAATTCCCTGGCTATTTCTTCCCACATTATTTACTTTCCTGGACCCCTGTCTAGCAGGGCAACTGATGTGATCCCTGGGGTGAATTTCCTTTCTCCCATCCAATCGTCAAGGTTCCTCTTGAAGAGGTCCAAAGAGGCACTCTGCTTGACATGTATGGGCAATCTATTCCAGAGTCTGGGGAGTCTCTGGGTCAGGAACCTATCCCTCCAGCATGTTTTGTTTATTGTGATGACAAGGTTTAGATCCCTGGAGCGTGTAGCTCTGAGGGATTGGGATTTCTTTAAGTGTAGCATGTCCAACAGCTCTGGGTTTGACATGGCCTTTTATGTTAAGCAGAGATCGCCTCTGAGTAGACGATATGCGACAGAGTATAGCTGGAGTTTTTTAAGGCGGTCAGCATAGGGCATCAGCTTTAGGCCTGTGATTCTTTTAGTGAGGTATTTCTGAGGCCTTTCCAGTTGATGCAGATGTCTTGAGAGGTACATACCAAATGGGGCGCTGTATTCTATAATGGGTCTAATGAGGGATGAGTACAGTGGGACAATGACCTCCTTTTTTCTGGATGAAAAGCCCTTCGTGATGAGGTGTGCCACATAGAAGGATTTCCTCTCCTTTTGTGGTTCTGTCCAAGTTTTGGGGCCGAAAAGCATGGTATGAAATATAACCTGGTAGTGCTGGGGTGCTCTCGGGAGCCCTGAACCAGGTTTCTGTTACTGCACAGATATCAATGTTCTCCATGCTAAGGAGAGTTTCAAGTGCGTGCATCTTGAGGTTTAGACTTCTGGCGTTGAGTAGCATTACTCTTAGTTTCTTATCCCTTGTGATACCTATGGAGGTGGGTTTGTCTTTTGAGCCTTGCCTAAAAAAGGCACTATGGGGGTAGCAAGAGCCTTTGCCAATATCCGAAAGCCCGGGGGTGACAGGTGCAAGCCGTCCCTAGCTAAGCATCATGGCTTGTCGAGCATATCATCCCAGGCTGACAGGCATTGGATCCCCTTTGAATGACACCAGTACTTAAGCCAATTGTTGAAATTGATCATCTTGTCTTCATATTGTGGCATCATTCTTGATGAGGGTAAGATGCTACTCAAGGTCAGGGTGATACCGGCCTGGGCTACATGCTCATAGAGCTCCTCTGTCTGTTTTCATGTAGTCCAGGGAGGTACGTCTCAGGTCATTCACACCAGCATGGACAATGACTGAGTCATATTTGTACTTGCCTTGGAGTGACCTGAGTGCTTGTGTTATGTGGCGGATCCTAGCGCCCGACAGGCTGCTCACCGTGACCTTCTCCTTGTTCAGCCTGGTGAGCGGGACGTCAGTGTGCATGACGATAGTCACCTATTACAAGTGTATCAGGTGTGTTGTTTAGCCTTAAGGGCTGTGACTGTTCGGCACACTGGCTTTGTGAGCTATGTGTTGCACGTGTTTTGTTTTGGGGTAGCGGTTGCTTGGGTGTCTGCTTTGGAGGTCTCTGCTGCTTAGGCAGATCTTTATTTAGAGCCTCCGGGTATGTTTTTGTGTGATTATGTGTTTGGTTTGCTGTCGTGGTAGGTCTATGTGAGACTGGAATTGTAGTGAGTGTGGTTTCCTTCTCCTCCTGACTGGTTATGCCATTACTGAGTTGAGAGAGCTTAGCCTCCAGTTTGCCTGTATGGTTGCATCTCTCACATGTGTTGGAATTTGTTGGGAGGAGGAGAGGTCATTTATGTTCCCTGCACAGCTCTTAAAGAATCTGGGACAACTCTCAACAGAATCAGGAACAAATCCAGAAATAATTAGGGGCAATCAGGGACATTTTTTAAATATTAGTACTATTAACTTGAGATGTTGACAATATGAGAATGCAAATTAATATACAATCTGATGTAATCTTCTCATTCTTCCTTGACCTGTGGGTTTTGGATCTGACTTTGGATCTGACTCAGCCATTTTCCAAAAGCTTAAGCTCCGAAGCTTGAGCTCCTCTGCTAGTCCCGGTTACCTTGGATCTCGTTTGCCACTCTTAGGAGAAGCATCGTGGTCAGTCGTCTCGAGTCCACTGTAGAATTTTTTGGCTTCTGAGTGTAAGCTAGAAAATTTTATCTTTAGCCGCCTTGTTCTACCCTACACTTTTTGTTATCTATATAGTTTAGTGTGTAACGTATGCTGTTCTGTGGAACTTCAGTTCTTCCTTTTCTCTTCTTTCTTATGTAACTTTCATTGTGTTATGTCCAAGAAACCGTTAGGGTTTAGAAAGTGCACTTTCTGGAAGTACAAGATTCCCTTATTTAATGCCCACAGGGAGTACGTGTATTGTCTCGGCCCTGTCCACCTTTATGCCTCCTGTACTGTCTGTGACGATTTCCCTCCACGGTTATTGGTTGACAGAAGAAACAAGCTAATTCTGAAGGGCCTTCTACATCCTTTGGCACCATCAGCTGGTTCTTCCTCCTACTTTTCTTCTACAGGGGTCAATCCCCTCCTGAGAGGTGCTGTGAAAACAAGGAGCACAGCAAACGTTCCCCTAGGAAGTGTGCTTCATCCTCTTCTGATGAGCCACCAGCCAAGGCTCCCAAGGCATCGGAAATCAGAGCTTTGGATCTGAATAAGTCCAGGCATTCCTTTCCATGGCCCCATTTGACTTCAGAGCTCCCTACTCCATCAGCAGGTTTGCCTCGTATAGAGATGTCCCTGAGGATCGGATCCAGGCCACCTTCCAGAGCATCGTCTGTCAGGTCTATCCACAGCCTTTCAGAGTTGGAGATGGACAGATTGATGAGACAGTCCTTTCAACTACAGATAACATATTTAGGTTTTACCAGCCCCTGGACTGTGGACAGAGAGTCACCCTTTAGACCTCTAGCTCCTTCTTCGATCCAGTTTGCTGCTTTGGCGCTCTCAGATCCTAACACCATGAGAACTGAGGTGTTGGAGCAAATAGTGGATCTCACTGTGACCCTGGCACCTACCCTGACTTGCTTTGTTCCTTCTACCTCTGAGAAGAGCGGCTGTCACAGCTGAAGCCTTGTAGTTGGCTCCTAGAGGTTGACCTCGACTCCAAAGTTTTCTGAGCAGTCCCCTCCCTTACCAAAGTCTGCGCTCATCGTCTCGGCTATGCTTTACCTCTTAGAGTGGGGAGCTTGACTTGTTTGGGGTTCATCTGTCCCACCAGTATTGGCTCTGTAGAGATGATATTCAACATTGCTTGCCTGTTTTGCTTTCGAGGAGGTGGAGAGGGTTCTCTCCATGCTCACGAGATCCTCTGCTCCCACCGTTACAGATCCACTGCTCTCCCGTTTAGAGACTGTCTGACACCTCACCACTGTTCCCCTCGAGACAGCCAGCCCAGAAAAGCCTACAAGCACTGCCAACTTTGGGACCCCTCTTTTCTAACAACTCCCTTGAACACCCCATTTAGCAGACTTCCTGGAAGAGAAGGTGCAAGAGGAGGCACCTCGATTCCCTAGGAGAACCTCTCACTGAAGACACCAATTTTTAGTAGTGGAAAGGGTCCTCCAGATCTCCACCTGAAGATGTCTCTTTTTGGGAGTCATCTTGGAAATCCTGCACCTTTGAGGTGGATGGTCTTCTCAAAACCCATCCCCAGAGGAGTTGGTGTTCTTGGTGGCTTTCGGGTTTGACCCATCTACATTTTAGGTACCCCATCCTTCTGATGTTCTTATTGATCTGGTGTCCAGCAGGGCTTGGAAGGATCCAGATGCTGTAGAACTGATAACCTAAATGTGTGGACAAAATCCTCAGTGCTCCTCCCAGTCAACCTCATTAGACCAAGGGTATCCCGGTAGATGACGTGGTTGTTGCAGCAGCCACTAAGAAGGATCTAGCCCAGGAAAGCTCCTCGGTCCATCCCCGTAATAGAGGGAGTCTAGGGTGATAGACAGATTTGGCAAGAGACTTTATGCCTCATCTACCTTTATACTACAACTCTTAAACTACCTTTTCCCATTTTACCAGGATATAAAAGGATTTAATCAAATAATTCTCTAGCTTGCCCCCAGAGTCCCTGTCTGATGAAGAGAAGAAATCCTTCTCCAGATTGGCAACTCTAGAATCAATATTGACTGTGTCCATGAGGTTAATCTCCCATGCCGTGGATGATTCCTCTAGGGCTGCCGGTTCTGGCATTTCCATTAGGCGTCGTGCCTGGATGTGATTGTGTAATTTCAAGGAACCCTTTAAGGTGTCCATCAATGAACCTTTTGATGGATTGTCTTTGTTTGGGCCCACTGTTAGAGAGGCATTCTCCTGCAGCGAGAAAGACTCTGCCATCAGGATCCGTTTTTCCACTCCCCCCAGAAATCCTTCTCCAGGAATCGGGAGTGGGTGACTGTGGTTCAGAAAATCTCAAGAGTCCTTTTCTGGAGCTGCAAAGAGAATATTCCCCCAGAGGCAGAGGAGGAAATGGTTACAATGGTAGATGCCACCCATGCTGCAGAGGGGATCCACAAAATCAAGGATCTCGAGATTCCTTTTCAGACAAACCCTTTCAGCATTCCTGAGGGGTTGCTTGACCTTCTCTGGAAGCAGTCGGGGGCACTTGGCCTTGCACCCAGAAGCCTGGCTAGCCATCACAAACAATCGGGGGGTGCAAAGGATCATATGCAGAGGATACTTAATTCCCTTTTCAAAATCCTCCAAACCAAAGGTGTCTCTTCCGGATGTTCTACCCAATCCGAGAGGTGGCGGAGTTGAAAGTCTCAAAGTTGCTGCAGAAAAGAGTCCATCCAGAAAGTCCTGCCAGATTAGTGCAAATCAGGCATTTGCTTATGGTTCTTTTTAGCACCAAAAAAGACGGGACCTCAGGCCCATTTTGTATCTGACACCTCTGAACAAGTCAGTAAAAAGTATGGAGCTCAGGATGGCCGTGATCCAGTCCATTCTACCTCTTTTGAAAATGGATGACTGGATGTGCACAGTGGACCTGAAGGATTTATACTACTACATCAAGATGGACAGACGCTCACGTAACTTGCTAGTAAGTGCACTGCCTGGATGCCAGGAATAAAGAAATACAGAAAACCTGGAAAAAAAATCAGCTACAAAAAATGAGGAAGAACATTGAATGGGGAAGAGTTCTGCAGCTGTTCAGCATAAAGCAGTGCAACCTTCAGACATGACTTCCAGTAAACCTACAGGAAGATACAAGACAACTGCATACAGACCTGGTTAAAATAAACAAAACACAGATGGAGTACATGATCAAAAACAAATAGCCATGAATGACCATAAACTTAATTTCTTGCCTATTCTTGGACCTGTCAGAAGCTTTCGACACTGTCTCACACACTCTGCTGCTGCACAAACTGTAGCAACTCAATTTCTCCTGTGATACTGTTGCATGTTTCTCCAGCTACCTCACAGATAGATCTTAATCAGTGAGATGGCACTCTGCACTCTCCTCTCCCTGTAAAAATGGGTATAGCTCAAGGGTCTATCCTAAGGCCTTTACTTTTTAATATCTTTACTAATCAGCTCTATACCTCCTGTCCTCAGTCATCTGTAGTGCAATACGCAGATGACTCTATAGTCATCACCACAGCCAACTCTCCATCTAAGCTCTTCTCAGCTACTCGGGCATCTTTTAACTTAGTTGAAACATGGCTCTCCAACAATCAGCTCATCGTTAACCCTAAAAAAACAAAGCTGTTACTCTTCCTCCCTAAAAAGTTCAACAATATTTAACCCTCCTTCTCCATACAGTCCCTTAATAACACTCCCATTCAGGTAGAATCCAGTACTAAGCTCTTTGGCGTAACCATAGAGCATCAGCTTAAATCTGACTTGCATGTTAATAACTGTATCAAAAAGTCTCGTTCAAAACTAGGGCTCCTTTACTGTAACAAGAAATTCCTTATCTCTGACACCAAGATTACTCTCTCTTACTTACCTTCTACCCAGTCTAATGTACAGTTCTTAAATTTTCACAAATCTTAACTCCGCACTCCTGACCAAACTCGAATCTGCCTACAACAAGGCAGCTAGATTTGCTGTCCAGCAAACCTACAAATCCCATCACTGTCTCTCTCTAAAACAAGTAAACTGGCTTGAATTACCCCACCAGCTTCTTCTCTCTCAGCTCCAGATCATCCAGTCTATCCTATACCAGCCTTCCTACTGCCCAGCACTATCCCTTTTCATCTCCCATTATTCTCCCTCCAGACCTCTCCGAAGCTCTAACCAAGACCTACTACAAATCTACAAACCCAAGTCTAAATTTGGATGCAACATGTACAGCTATCACCCCACTGTTGCCTGGAATAGGCTCCCACTAGAAATCAGGACCCTTACACATCTTAAACAATTTAATACAGCCACCAAAGAGCACTTTAAAAGTCACTGGTCCTGCCACTGTACTCTCCCTCCTTAAACATCCAATACTTCTCTTACCTTAACCTACTTTCTGCCCTTAACTCGCTGTTCTCACTATCTCTCTCTAGTCTTCATTGACTACTCTTTCTACTGTCTTCTAAAATCTATTAAGCCAATTGTCTCGGAGAAACATTCTATTGTAATTGTCTTGCCTTCATGCAGCTACATTATTATAAAACTGGGTTTTCGTAACCACTTACCCCAAAAACTATACTCATCTTAATGACATATTTCCTTTTATACATCTTGTAATAGTTATGCTGTACTCCTGATTATTGACACTGTATAACATTATATTGCTACTTAATGCCTTGTAATAATCATGTAGCATTGCTGTTTAATGCTAATTTATAATGAAAATAAAAAGGGCTCTTCAGCTCAGTCGGACAATCCCGGTCAACAAATGTAAAATGAATAAATAAAGGCTGGAAAAATTGGAAGAAGCTTGAAACGGATATTCAGATGAGATGATAAAGCTGCAAAAATCAGAGGTCGAAGTAAAGAAAAGGATGGCTGAATATGAGACTGCTCAGGAGGAGATGTTTAAAAAAAAAATAAAATTAGAGAACAGAACACATAGGGGAAACCTGAGATTTTCAGCTGTACCAGAGAAGATCGGAGGAGAGTGCATTAATTTTATGAAAGCACCAATAAGCAATTTGACTGAAATTCCACAGCAGGAGTTTAGTTGAAAGTGTGCACATCATGTGTATGCTCCAAGCCTGGCTATAAGAAAGCAACCTGGACCTGTAATAATAAAGATGTAATCCTACCAACAGAAGGAGTTGCTTCTGACAGAATTGTGTCAGAAAGACGAAGTACTAAAAGTGGGAAACAGCAGAGTGTTTCTGGAAAATAATTATTCATTGTACACCAGGCAGAAGAGGAGCAAACGTATTCTACTGTTCAGGGAATGTTGTGATGCAGGTGTGAGATTCAAATTGCTGTACCCTGCTATCTTCAAGGTATTCTTCCCTGGAGGGACAAAATAGTTTTTTGATGAAGTACATGCTAAAGAGAAATGCACACGTTTGCCCATCAGAAATGAGCTGTGAATCAGAAGTAGATTCTGCTGCTTGTTCTTTTGGTAATAATAACCACAGAGAAACTGCATCTGGGAAACCTTTTCCACTGTTTCAATGGAAAATGTTGGAGAGAAGGAAAGGGAGCACGACAGTCGACTAGAAGAATCAAGTGTACATTGGAAATGAAGCAGGGACAGGATTTCTGAGATGAACAGTGGTAAAACCAGTAACTTAATATTGGATTACAATGCACTAATTATATTTATGAAACATTACAGTGCAAGAAATGTTAGACTTTTTCAGAGTTTGTTGTACTTGTGGGAGATTCTAAAACCTATGCCCTACTTCATATCATTAATGTTTGGAAAAGTACTTTGGGGAGGGCAAGAGGAGGGAGAAAGTTAACTATAAGTAAAAGATTTTTTTTTTCTTAAATACCAATTTTATGGCATATGGTTTTCTTTACATGCTATAAAGTAAGTTTTTTCAATTATTTTTAAGTGTAATGGGGATTATGAACGTGTTTCTGTTCTTTTTTCTTTTCCCCTTCTCTCTCTCTCTTTGTTCAGTTTTAAAAAAGTAGACACTGTAATGTATAAAAAAGCCTGGTTAAAAAGCATAATAAAAGAGATTAATGTGCTTTTTGTCATTCTTGTATGGGACAATGACTGGATTAAAGACCTTAGATTGATTTATTAACAAGTTGCAAGAGAGAGAGAGCAAGTAAATGAAAAATAACATTGAATATTATGAGGATTTTTTCTAGCAAACACATGTAAGCTCAGTAACAGTTTTTCAACTGGCTTTCATTTTTCCCTGGAAACAATCTGATAAAGAGAAACTGGCTGCAGTCTAGTGGAAAGTGATTGGCCGAGGGAAAAAAATAAATTTGCTAAGAGATAATGTTCTCTGAAAACATTCAGAGGTTTTCCCAGCTGGGAAAGCTATAAAAATAAGACAAAAACAGTCAGTACTTGGTAGAAGCACAGGCTGTGCACCATGCATCTTAGCATGGATGACCTTTCTTTTAGGATCACTCATGTCTCTTGAGTGTGGCTGTCGGTTTGAGACTTTTGTTCCTGTTAGGAGGTTAAAACTTCAGTATTTGAAGGTGTACATAGTTTTGTGTGTTAGTATTAAGTTGATAGGTTTTAGGGGGGTATTGAAGTCATGTTTGAGAGTTTTCAATAAAGGAAAAGTTTTATAAGATGTGACATAGGCTCAAATGGGGATGACAAGAAACAACTGTATAAAAGTTCAACCTGCCAAACAGTGTATGCTTGTAACACAAAAGCTGGAACTAGACATTTAACAAAAAAGGTGTTGTACATAAAAACAATGATGCTTTCTTTAATGTCTTTAAATGTAAATGGCCTCAGATAAATACAAACAAGAAAGAGTAGTGAACTATGTTAAAAATGTAGCGTGGAATTAACTATGTTACAGGAGACACACTTAGAAAGAACTGAACATGTGAATTTGATAAAGAAAGGTTTTCAGGATGGTTATTCAGCTGAATACCTGGGACAAAGGAAAAGAGGAGTACTTGTGTTCATTGCAAGAGGAGCTCCAATAGTGATAGAAGAACATAAAAAAGATAATGGCAGATATTATGTAGTATTAAGAGGCTGCTGGAAAGGGAGGAGGATTACACTGGCATGTATTTACATTCTGCCTAAAACTGCTGTAATGGTGCTTAAGAAAATTCTGGGAGAAAATCAGTTTTCAGCAAGGAATATTACTTCTAGGTGGGGACTGGTACTTGATTTGCAGCAGAAGGGAAAATATAACAAAGGAGGGTAGATTTTTGAAGAAATTTATGAAGATGTCAATATCAAGGTGCATGTACTCCACGACTATCGAAGTCAACCATCAACCAAAAAAGCAAAAATCAATAAAAAAAATTTTATACTTGAACAGCAAAAGAACTTTATTCCATGGGTTGTTAGCACTTTCACGTCTACTCTGGACGCTTCTTCAGACTTTAATAAAACACTTCATCACTTCTCTATTTAAACACTTATCAATTAAACAGTAAACCAATGAAAGCCTTTGTATGAGTTGGAGTGTGGCTATTAAGCTAACAGGTTTGTTGCACACAACTTAGGGTGCAGGTTTTGAGTCTCCCAAGGGTGCCTAAGTTTAATTAAAATGGCTCGCAAGGGCAGTTAGCTTAGTACTAAACTATGAACCTATGAATACATAACTATAAAAAGTCAGAAACTTCTAAATAGATAAAAAGTCAGAAGCTTATATTGTGAAAATTCAAAATTCAACATTGACACTAAAATGTTTTATTACATGCTGTTTTTATATGCTCTTGTATTTTTAAATATTCATATGCTATTTGCCATCTGAAATGTTAATAACAGTAATAATCTATTACTACATCCATTTTAGTGTCAATGTTGAATTTTGATATTGAGTCTTGATATTGACATTTTTCATTTGGGGACATAGCAGGTACCTTACCCTGAGAGATCTCTGTTTATTTAAAATGTATGAAGATATTTTGCATGGAAGATATGAATTCAGTAATAGGAATTCAAAGTAAATTTGCATATTATTCCCCAGGATATAAAAAGCTTGACCAGGCTAGATAGAATGTACATTTCACAGGAATATGTGCATTTAATTGAAGGTCTTGATAACCAACTCAGTAACTATTTATTTCA
Organism: Protopterus annectens; assembly: GCF_019279795.1. NCBI lineage: Eukaryota > Metazoa > Chordata > Ceratodontiformes > Protopteridae > Protopterus > Protopterus annectens. The sequence goes on along the minus strand of NC_056745.1, from coordinate 916,204,228 downwards.
GACCATGCACCAATAATAGCTAAAATAAAAGCACAGTGTAATGAAGTAAAAGTGAGACATTGGCACTTTCCCACCTATCTGTTGAAAAGAGAGGAGTTCAAGGAATGGGTAGTGGAGATTATTCAGTAGCTGTTAGGATAGAAATTTCTTCTCAACATATAGCTAGGGAGTGGGATAAAATTAAGGTGGTGTTTAAAAATAGGGTGGAAATAAAGGGTGCTATGGTTAAAAAGTAATAAGAATTATTTAGAGGGACTGACAAATGTGAAAGTATTGCAGAATAGGGGGAATCTCACAGAACAAGAAGAACATGTAATGCAGAATGCTAGGCAGAAAGTAAGGGATTACTTCGATAATATGCATGAACTTAGAAAGATTGCTGTTAAGCAACTGTTTTTTGATAATAACACTAGAGCACAACTTTGGGACCCTTTCACAAATAAGGTAACGAGATCCTGTAGAGGTACTAGAAATATTTTGGAATGTTTAGGAAAGTGTCTATAAAGCAGAAAAAAATGACAATCAAGAAAAGATAGAAATGGAAATGTTTATGGAAGAATTAAATATGACAAGGTTAGAGGTAGTTGAGGCTCAATTACGAACGGGATGGGATGAGATAAAAATTGTGATGTATAACCAATCTACAGGAAAGTCCCCAGGAATAGATGGTATTCCTGTGGAAGTTTTGAAACTAAGAGGAAAAAAACTAATAAAGATCTGGAAAGTTTTGTTTAACAATATCTTAAGAGGAGGAGAACTACCACTGTCCTGGAAGAAAGCAGTGGTAGCTGCAATGTGTAAGAGGGTAAGGATCTATCAGATCCATCTTCATACAGACCCATTTCAATACTAAACCATGATTATAAAGTATTTGTGTCTATAATAGCTAAAAGAAAGGCAAAAGTAATGCCAAAACTGATGTACATGGATCAGTGTGGATGTTCATCGTGCATACAGCTGCAGTAATCACAGATGGGTTCTCTGCCGTCAGGCGGGTCCTCGGTCGGCCGAATTCCAAAGTCTAGGTCCGGCGTCGGTTGCTGTCGCTTTCTCTCCTGACGTCAGTGAGGCAGGAGTATATAAGACACAGTCGACGCCATTTTCTTCAGTCTTTTTTGCCGCGCGGTGCCCGAAGCAGAAGCAGTTCGCAAGTGCCGGTCGGCCAGCTCCTGAATTTACGAAAAATTGGAAACCGAAGTCTTCATTAAAGCTAAGTACCCAATTGGGGAAACTTTTCTTGCCTCAGACCGATGTCAGAAAAAGTTAACAATTGTATTTCTTGTGGGAAGCAAATACCGCATAAGGATTTCCATTCCCTCTACATACCTTGTTTAGGCCCAGACCACGACGTCTCGGGCTGTCGCTTTTGCGCTACTTTCAATAAACGCACTATTAAGCATCGGGTGGAGTTCGCCCAACACTTTTTTGGTAAAGCCTTTGATTATAAAATGTCGTCAGAGACTCCGACTACCGCTTTGTCCAAAAAACGTAAGGACAAGGACCGACATGCGAGGTCCGCGGTCCCCACCGACACCAAGCCAAAACCGGCTACACGTGGTCCTGTTCTCAGCGAGACGCCTATGCAGTCCCTGACTACCGACGACACTTCTTTGGCGGTGTCTTCTGTAACCGAGACCGCAGGTACCTCGGCCCAGACCCAGACTACAACCACCGAAGCCACTGTGAGCGTTGAGCCTCCTAATGTGGACAGGTCCACTTCCACCCATGGTGTCTTTAGACCCTCATCTTCCTTTTCCATTAAGGCCTTTACCAAGTCCAAATCAGCCAGGCATCCCAACAGGGCCCATCTCCAGGCCCCATGCCTAAAAAGCAGATGCTTAAAATGGCTGAGGATTTAATTACTCTTATCAGGGGTTCCCAACCCCCTCCAGACAAGAGACCCAGAGTGGAGGAAGATTCTCCCTCTTCTGATCAGGGCTCCATTTTTTCAGAACATTCTGATGTAGAGGAACACTCTTACTCCCCCTTTGAAGATTCTGATGCAGAGCAGTCCATTCCTTCTGTATCTCCTCCTGAGGATTTTTCTTTTGGGGAAACCTTGCACACCTTGAGGGAACACTTCCATTGGGAAGGCCAAGACTTTTCTGATTCCAAGAAAAGACTTAGGGAATTTCTTTTGTTACCTCAACACAGACCTCTGGTGATACCTCCTGTTTTGGACATACTTGATGATGTTTATTCGGAGGCTTGCCTTAATCCGGATTCCCTGCCTCCTGCCCCAGTCAAGCCTGATAGGTATTACAGAGTTCCTAACTCCCACCAATTTCTTTACAAAAGCCATAATGCTGACCCTGAAACCATTTCTCAAGGCCCCAAGGGAATAAAGGCCTCTACTGCTAAGAATCCACTACCTTCCGAAAGAGAGTCAAGATCCTTAGAAAGGTGGGGAAAAAAGGTATATACCTCGGCCACCATAGCCATGAGGGCCTTAAATTGTCAGTTTCATATGCTTAAATATCAGCAGTTTCTGTTATCACAATTAAGAAATAAAATGTCTCGACCTGAACAACCAGACTTGAAGGAGTTGCAGGATATGATGCATAGTGCAGAACAAGTGGGTAAACACACCTTACAATGTGGCTATGATGCCCTAGAGGCCTCAAGCAGAGCTGCTGTTACAGGATCAGTCATTCGTAGGCATGCCTGGCTTAGGGAACAAATCTTGCCTGATCATGTGAAAGCTAAATTATTAGATGCTCCTTTACTAAAGGATGTGTTATTTGGTACTAATGCTGAGGAGATACTACGGAAAATGGAAGAAAAAGCCAAATCTATGCAAACTGTCAAAGCCTTTCTACAGGTTCAACCACCACGTTTTAGCAGAAATTGGCCTTCTAAAAACTGGTCCTTTCCAGCCACTGACAAGCCCCAAAGAGGTAGATACAGGCGCACAAGGGGCAGAGGACAATCACAAGGATCATATAGAGGCAGACAATGGCAAACTCCAGCACCAAGAGGTGGCGAAGACAGTGCACAACAATACAGGAAACAAACCCAATGACTCACTCCTTTCCATGCCAAGCAAGTCTCAGCTGGCAGCACCCTTGGGAGGAAAACTGGCATTATTTACAAGAAATTGGCATATTGTCACAACAGACAAATGGATCCTGGACATTATAAACAGAGGCTACAGATTTCATTTTCACACTCTCCCAAAAATAGAGGCATGCCAAACCTGCCACACAATCAAAGGGCAGAGGCACAACTACAAATTTCAAAGCTCATAGACATGAAAGCTATTCAAGAGGTACCTATTCACGAGCTAGGTCAAGGTTTTTACTCCAGGCTATTCCTGGTACCAAGGAAAGGATCCGACTAGAGACTCATTTTGGACTTATCCATCCTAAACACATTCTTACTCGTACCAAAATTCAAGATGCTCACATTACAGCAGCTTCTTCCCATGCTGGGCAAGGAGTTTTGGCTGGTAACATTGGACCTCAAGGAGGCATACCTGCATGTCCCAATCAGACAAAGCTGCAGAAGATACCTCAAGATTTCTTGCAGGTTCAATACACTATCAATTCTCTGCATTGCCCTTTGGCTTATCTGCTGCACCCAGAGTATTCACGAAATGCCTGGCATCAGTAATTGCCTACTGCAGACTTCAAGGGATACAAATTTACCCTTATTTGGACGACTGCCTGATCCAAGCGGACAGCAAGCACATACTTCTGGAACATCTGGCCTATGTAACACGGTTACTGCAGTCTCTGGGATACACAATCAACAAAGAGAAATCCAGGCTAACACCATCTCAGAAAGTAACTTTCCTGGGTGCCAACTTGGACACAAACACCCAGATGGCCTATCTTACGCCAGAAAAACAGGGGCAACTAACTCAATACTTCAAAATACTAGCAAACTGTACCAGGCTTACTGCAAGGAAAATCCTGCAGGCTCTGGGATTCATGGCATCTTGCATTCTTTTAATCCCATGTGCAAAGTTGCATATGAGGAAACTTCAATGGTACTTAAAAAACCTTTGGTCTCAGCACAGCCACAGTTTGGAAACAATAATACCAATAATTCCATGTTTGCAAAAGGAATTTCTATGGTGGGCCCAAGCATGTCAAACAAACACAGGTCTCCCATTCTGCAAGCCTCAAGCAAATCAAGTAATCACAACAGACGCCTCAGATTACGCCTGGGGGGCGCACATGACAGACAGGTGCATTCAGGGCAAATGGTCCCAAAAGGAAAAGCACCTTCACATCAATCAAAAAGAAATGCTAGCAGTGATAAATGCAATTACAGCTTTCAAGGACTTCCTGCATCCAGGACAATTACTGATAAGAGCAGACAACACCACAGTAATGTGGTACATAAACAAACAAGGAGGAACACATTCATACCCCCTGTGCAGACTAGCCATGACACTTTGGAACTTGGCTCTGGAATGGCAAATCGAACTTCAAGCACAGTACTTGCCAGGTTTGGAAAACACGCTGGCAGACAATCTAAGCAGAAATATGACAGATCCACACGAATGGAAGTTGCATCCTCAAGTGTTTACAAAGATAATCCAAGCGTGGGGGAGGCCAGACATAGATCTCTTTGCCTCCCACAGGAATCATCAGTTGGAAAAGTTTTGTTCAAGGACCTTTCATCCAAAGGCCTGGAGAGTGGACGCCCTTTCATTCAGTTGGACAGCATGGACAGTGTACGCTTTCCCACCCCTGCCTCTTCTGCCCAAGGTGCTCTTGAAAGCAAGAGCAGACAGACCGAAGATGATACTGATTGCTCCAGACTGGCCAAGACCACACTGGTACCCACTCCTGAGGAGCCTAACACATACTCCTCCCTGGTCCCTACCTCTAATGCCTCTTCTGCTGACTCAGCACAGCTACAAAACTCTTCACAGTCAGCTGAAAACACTCAATCTCGCTGCATGGAAAATTCCTTAACACCACAACAGACTCTACTCCCCAAAGAGGTGCAGGATGTCATTTTGGAGGCCAGAAGGCCATCTACTAGAAAGGCTTACTCCGCAAAATGGAAACGGTTTTGCTCTTGGAATGAGAAAAAAGGCCAGGACCCTAGAAAACTGAATTTGCCTCGGGTATTACAGTATCTAGCTGAGCTGCTGAACAGTGGACTTTCATTTTCCTCCATAAAAATCCATGCCTCAGCCATTTCTGCAGAAGTCAACACAGATCCACTCTTATTTTCTCACCCACTCTTAAGACAGTTCCTCAGAGGGGCTAAGAATATAAGACCACCAAGGAAACAACCAATTCCAGCCTGGTATCTTAATTACATTCTAGAAAAATTAACATTGCCTCCCTTTGAACCAGCTGCCTCAACAGATTTGCAATATTTGTCCTGGAAAACGGCTTTCCTTCTGGCCATTACCTCAGCTCGTAGGGTTTCGGAACTACAAGCCCTCATGGCTGTGCAGCCCTTTCTCATCTTCCATCAGGACAGGGTTTCCCTTCTAACCAATCTGTCATTTATGCCTAAAGTGGTATCCAGGGTAGCTTTAAATCAAGCCATACACTTACCTACCTTTTACCCCAATCCTCAAAACAAAGGGGAAAGGCTGCTACACTTCTTAGACATCCATAGACAGCTACGTTATTATTTGGACAGAACAAAGCCTTTCAGGAAATCAGAACAACGTTTTGTGTCCTATGCTGTAGGAGCTCAAGGGAAGCCAGTTACCAAACAAACAATTTCAAAATGGATAGGCCACTGCATACGGTTTTGTTACTCCTATCATGGAAAATCTGTCCCTACAGGCATAAGATCCCACTCCACCAGGGCCACAGCTACTTCTACAGCCTTCCTCAGAGGAGTTCCTACCAAAGATATTTTGGAGGCAGCCACTTGGAGTTCTGTGCATACCTTCACAAAACATTACCACCTGCCTTTATATTCCAAAACTAGAGCAGGCTTTGCCACTGCTGTGTTGCAGGGCATTCTGGCTCATCCCAGTTCCACCTAGTGCCTACCACCCTGTGCGTAGCTTTGGGATTCCACCCATCTGTGATTACTGCAGCTGTATGCACGATGAACATAGTACAGTTTTGTATCTACCATAAATGTAGATGTTCGAGTGCTAATACAGCTGCAGTACAATTTTCCCTCCCTCCTTCCCCTCTTGGTAAAGGCCTAGGGCCTAACCCCTCTTCATACAACCTGATTGGGTTATCCTTCTATGGTATATTTGCTTGCAACTTCTGATTTTTGGTTATATTGCATTTCATGTATATAATTATAATTTATGTATTGCCTTCCTTCTGGGGGCACCTGACATCTGGGGCAAGAAAGACTGAAGAAAATGGCGTCGGCTGTGTCTTATATACTCCTGCCTCACTGACGTCAGGAGAGAAAGCGACAGCAACAGACGCCGGACCTAGACTTTGGAATTCGGCCGACCGAGGACCTGCCTGACGGCAGAGAACCCATCTGTGATTACTGCAGCTGTATTAGCACTCGAACATCTACATTTATGGTAGGTACAAAACTGTACTTTTTGTGGCGGGGAGGCAAACATTTGATAACATTACCAGAACATTGATGATCCAGAGGGAAGCAGAATGTAAGGAAATACCATTGTTTTGGTGGGTCTTGATGCAGAGAAAGCATTTGGCAGTGTGAGCTGGGACTTTATGAGCAGGGCAATGGAATAATTTGCATTTGCTGAAAAAATTATAAAGCTGATTAGGAGAATATATGAGGGATTGGACGTGAAAATTAAAGTGGGTGGGGTCCTCTGATAATTTCTGCTTGGGCAGTGGAACCAGGCAGGGTGTCCTCTTTCCCCTGTATTATTTGCATTTTATTTAGAGTATTTAGCAAAGAAAATAAGGGACTCAGAAATTCAAGGATATAATTGGTATTGTAGTCAAGAAAAGCTGGCTTTATTTGCAGATTATATTTTGCACCTGCCAAAAACAGAAAAAGACATTACATTGTTGTGGAAGATTTTGAGACCGTTTCACATCTTTTCGGGATACAAAGTTAGTAAAGCTAAAACAAATGCAGTAGTGGTAAATTATGTACCCAAACATGAACTGGTTCAGGAATACCCATATTTATGGAGACATGATAAAATGAAATATTTTGGAATATGGATTAAAAATAATTCTAGTGTGGCAGCTAAGGATATGTGGGAAGAGACTTAACAAAAGATAATACAAAAACTGAGAAAGTGGAAGCTTTGTTATATGGATATGGATAGTAAGATACAAGCAGTGAAAATGTTTTTAGTCCCTTTAGTCATATACACAGGTCAAGCAGAGGAGAAGTTGTGGGTAGCAATTAATAAAGAGCTGAAGGACTTTATCTGGGAGGGGAAGATGGCAAGAGTCAAGTGGGATAAGCTGATTTTTCCAGTAGAACAGGGCAGATTTGGTTTTCCCAATCTGAAATGGTATTTCAGAGCTATACATTTAAGACAACTATGTATAGCACAAGCACAACACTATAATTCAAAGTGGAAAGGGATGATGATGAAACGGGGGGGGGGGGTTCAAGAAACCGGGAGAGACTGTGATTTTGGATGCAGGCCTTTAAGAACAACAGTAATCATGCAAAATGTTATATCTATAAAATAGCAGAAAGTATTACAAAAACAAAAGCAACACGGGGATGGAGAAAGGAGATTCTGTCGCTAGGGATGACTGCAATTACGGATACAGACAGTTGGCAAGAGGGGGCTGGAATTTATTGGAGAAAACTGGCAAAGGAACCAAGGTATTGGGAGCAAATAACTAGAGAGGGAAAGATGATGGAATGGGAACACGCCACAAATTTATTTGTACTGCAGGTTAGAGATTGTCTTCCATATCCGGGAATGATATTGATATCAATATACTAAGATCCAGCAACAAAAATCACTTGCATATCACTAAAGCCAATAACTCTGCTGGTGAAGCGCTATTCTCTTGCGCCATAGCCAAATTATGGAACTCCCTCCCACCCACAATTACCTGCATACCATCATGCACCCACTTCAAAACTTTACTAATAGCGCACCAAAAAAACATGCTGGCTATGCCCTTGCAACTCCCACTCTAATATCACCCACCCCATCCAACCACTACCTTTCTTTCCACCCCACTAACTACCTTGATTATAGCAAGCTCAGATGCTCATAAGCCTAGTACTTATTATACAGCAGGAACTTTTTATTGTAACATTTATTAATGTCTGTTATGTACTTTGCAGGTAAAGATTCTAGTTGTCTACTGATGTACTGTGCTCTTCATCTGTAAATATGTTTGTAATTAATTATTATGTTAAATTGTCAATCGCTATGTAATCCAGTGTAACTACTGTCTGTTTATTTTAACTGTGGAGCTTTTCTCCCCGGGCCTCCGCTGAAAATGGACCTACGTCCAGTTGGACACTCCCGGTCAACAAATGTAAATAAATAAATAAATAATATCAGAGTATAGGCAAAGAGAAAGAAATAAGGGGTCCTAAATGAAAGACTAACACTGGTAGAGTTTTTAAGAGAATCTAGAACAGAAGCGGCCATTAAAAAAGGAATAATTAATAGTGCATATAAAATGTTGCACAATAACTATAAGAATCAATCAGAGGAGGTTAGAAAGGATAGGGAAGAGAGATTGGATAAACAATTTACAAAGAAACAATGAGAGGATATATGTACGTCTCCCAAATATGCAACAAAATCTAGAAGGTTTAGGATTTTTGTCTGGAAATGTTTATATATATATATGTTTTTATTCCCCAAGTTAGACGCCAGAGAATTTTTCCTTGGGTAGACAGTAAATGTTGAAGGTGTGAAGGGAAAGAAAAGAGGTAATTGGAAACATATTATCTGATATTGTTAATCCTCGTTCATTCCTTACATGTGGGTATCGGTTCCGACCTCGGATCAGAGCCGGCCATCTTCCAAGCTCGCGTCTGCTACAAACTCTCGAGCTAAAACTCTTACCCAGACTTCCCCTCTCCCTGTTACGTCAGATTTTGTTTGCCGCATCGCCATTCGGTCGTGTCAAGCTAATTCTCTCGAGCTAAGTACAATATTTTTCTTCATTCTAAATTCTAAAACAGCCTTTTCTCACAGAAAAGTTATTAAATAAATTTCTGTTACCTTATCGAATTTAGCGACTATCCTTTCTTGAATCTTTTCTATTCCTTTCCTCCACCTTTACCACAAGGTCATTTCTTTTTTACCATCGTTGGTAACCCCCCTTTCCTTCTTACCTTCAGGTAATTCTTGTACCATTGCAGGTATTTTTTCTGGGTTTTCTTCTTTCTTTCTAACATGGCAGATAAAAAAGGTAGTCCAGGATTTAAAAGATGTTTAGATTGTGGCCGTAAATTACCTACTTCAGATGCACATTCCCTGTGTGTCTATTGCTTGGGTGTACCTCATTTAACAGTTCACCCGCCCTGTGGGATTTTTAAGAATTTCTCAAACAGGACGTTGCTTGAGAGAAAAAATAAATAAATATTGAAGGGGCTACTTAAATCTCCTTTTTCAGAGGCTATTTCTGAGTCGGAGGCTTCAACCCCTCCAAGATCCCATAAGAAAAAGAGTGATTAACATATAAAGGCCAAGTCTCTTCCTTTGTCCCCTGCTGGAGACCCACAGGAACCGAGACCCAGGAAAGCTAAGCTTTTCAGTTCGGATTTGACTTCTTCGGCTCCAGCACTTTCGGTACCTAGACCTTCGGCACCGAGGCCATTGGAGCCATCTGTGACTTCGGCACCGACTAGCGTGCCCTTTACCGTATTGGTACAGAGGGGCTCCTCGGTTCAGACTTTTTTACCTGAACCGACTGTCCAGTCAATGCAGGCTGTCACAACGTCGATGGATTTTTTTATGCCCATTGCCTTTTCGGCTCTGACTTACCGGGCACTGACTACCTTCTCAGCACTGACCATTCAGTTATCAGCACCGATTTATTCAGTTCCAGCCTTAATGCCGACAACCACTTTGGTACCGACCTTACCGTCGGTGCAGGCCATGACTTCAGCACCAATGATTTCCTCGGTGCAGACACCTGTAGTTCAGTCCTTTACAGCCCCGTTGTTTTCGGTGCAGACCTCAGAGGTGGGCACCGAGTTTGCTCCGTCTTTGGATAGACCTGACTCCCCCTCAGCCATGTCCGTGAAATCCACTAGAAGGCTCTCTGAACACGACGTGTTGCGTCTTGTGAATCAAGTGCTTTTGGCCAGAAGTATCCCCCCCCCCCCCCGGACCTATCCTTCCTCGGGAGTTGATCACCCTTTACCAAGGACCCCTACTTGTTCTCCTCCTTCATTGCCTTTGAAGCCCCTTGATATAGCACAGTCTTCCCCCTCTGCAGCTCCCTTTATGGACCTCACTAAGGAGCCGAAGTTGCCTTTGTGGCAGGAGAGTTTTGCTATGACCCAGGATGTCAGCTGTGGCATACATAATTTGGTGTCTCACAGCCATCCAGAGACTCCGAGAGTGCAGGCTTAGCCACTTAGGAGAGGGATGACCCCTGCCCTTGGGCACTCATCCCTCTTCAGGTGGACCGGCCTTCCAGCTAATGGAGAAGGCGTCGGTTGGCGATCCTGTGGTATCACTCTCCCCGCCCTCTTCTGGACCGCAATGTACACAAGTCACTCCTAGCAGACACCGGGCGCAAGGGCCTCAGGATATACTCCCACAGGAGACACCTTTTGCGCTGTCTTTCCCAGCTTCTCCCTCTGAGGAAGTTCATCAAAAGAGCTTGTGCAAGAGGAAGCACATGGACTCCACAGAGGAAGACACAGACTTTGATGATGGGGAAGGGTCCGCTCGCTCACCCTCTGAGGTATCCTTTGGTGATATTCTTGAAATTCTTAAACAGAGGAGTGACTGGCAGCCCTCGAACCCAACCTATGAAGAGTCTGTGTTCCTGCAGGCCTTTGTTGCCCGGCCCCCTACCTCCTGGGTTACTCCACCTGCCGACGAACTGGCCCAGTTCGTCATGCAGCATGCGTGGAAGGCTCCTGACACCATTCAGACCATTCCCCGGAGGCCAGATAAAATTTTGTCCCCTTCTGCTACTGATCCCCATTGGTCCAAAAGTTTTCCTGTAGATGCTTTGGTGGTGGCGGTCGCAACTAAAAAGGACCTGGCGGAAGAAGAAAGCCAGACTGTCCATCCACCCAACAAAGAGTCGCGGGCTCTGGACAGAATAGAGAAGCGTACTTTTGCATCAACGACCTTTGCAGTCAGGTCCCTAAACTATATGGCACACTTTACCAGGCTTCAAAGGGATTTAATTTCTGAGCTCTCTGAAACTTTGGCTGGTGCTGTGTCTGATGAGGTCCGTGACAAAGTGGCCTCTCAGCTAGCCACTGTTGAATCGATATCCAACTCCTCCATGCTCCTGATATCTCACGCATCAGGAGGAGCAGCTAGAGCGGCGAGTTCAGGCATTGTTCTGAGATGACATGCCTGGATGCGCTTGTGTAATTTCATGGAACCCTTCAAGGCTTTCTTTCTCAACGCTCCCATCGAAGCCTCTTCAGTGTTTGGACCCAAGGTTAAAAGCTCACTGGCAAGATGTGAACAGGATGGTAAGACCTTTTCTGCCATGGATGTTCGTTATTTTTCCCCTCAATGGGCTTTCTCCAGAAACCAGAAGAGTGGGAAGATATGATACAAAAAGTCTCCGGGTCCTTTCTGCGACACACAGGCCGTGTTCTGCCCTAGAGCAGAGGGGGAAATTCACAGGGAAGATGCCCTTTTTGGGGCAGAAGGGGGTCCGTGTAACCAGGGTTCCAGGGACTCTCCCTGGCCAATCCTACCAGCGCTCCTGAAGAGTGGCCCATCTGCTTTCCTCTGGAAGTGGTTGGGGGTCGTTTCTCTTTATACCCTTCTGCCTGGCTAACCATCACCACTGATTGTTGGGTACAAAGGATAATAACCAGAGGTTGTCATATTCCCTTTGACCTTTGTCCTGCTCCACTAACAAACTTATCCGATGTTCCACCCAGTCAGAGGGAAGAAGCAGCTTTAGAGAGTTCAAAACTGCTAAGAAAGAGAGTCATCCAAATAGTCCCTTCAGACCAGATAGGATCCGGATTCTACTTGAGACTATTTTTGGTGCCAAAGAAAACCAGGGACTGGAGACCAATTTTGGATCTCTGTGTATTAAAAACGTTTGTAAAAGTACAAAAATTCCAGATGGTCACAATACAGTCTTATCCTTCCGCTTTTGGAAAAAGACGATTGGATGTGCTCAATAGATCTTCAAGATGCGTACTACCACATAAAAGTGGACAGACCATCAAGAAAATTCCTTCGCTTCCGTGCGGGAGCCAGTCACTACCAATTCAGAGTATTGCCCTTCGGACTCTCTGCAGCCCCCAGAGTGTTCACAAAGTGCATGGCAGTCATCACAGCTCACTTGCGACTACAAGGATTCCAGGTGTTTCCAAACCTAGACGACTGGCTCATCTCTGCCCCCACCAGACATCTATTGGAAGAAGCCCTGGCATACTCTCTCCTCTCTGCAGAAAGGCTAGGCATAACCATAAACTGGCAAAAATCCAATCTCACCCCATCTCAGTCCACAGAATTCATAGGGGTCATCTTGAATACAAAGAATTGCAGAGCATCCATTCCAGAGCACAGAATTCTAAAGGATAAAGCAACAACTGATCCCAATCCTTTCAAGGGAGTAATCCACAGCTCACTCTGTCCTACAGTTGTTAGGTTCCATGGCAGCCTCCATCACCATTGTCCCCCTGGCCAGGTTTCACATGAGGCTTCTACAATGGCTGCTGCTCACCCAATGGTATCCTTTTCAGTACCCTCTTTCAGCCAAGATTCGGGTAACTCACAGGTGCAAACAGGATTTAAATCGGTGGATGGCCCACAACCCGTCACAATGGTCTCGCCCCTTCTCCTCCCAACAGCCCAAGACTATAGGGACCACAGATGCCTCCCTGATGGGGTGGGTGGGGGGCTATGTCAGGGACATAGTCCAAGGTACTTGGTCCGAAATGGAGGCCCATCTGCATTTAAATGTTCTAGAGCTGAGGGCGGTGCTTTTGGCGTTGCAAGCATTCCATCCCCTGCTGCCGTCTGGGACTATTGTGATTCAATCAGACAACATGGTGGTGGTCTGGTACATCAACAAACAGGGTGGAGCCAAATCTTACCCACTTTGTCGAGAGGCCGTGAGTATATGGCATTGGGCGATGGCTACCAACTGTTTTCTTCTAGCAATGCACATTCCTGGGAGTTCCAACGTGATAGCAGACAGACTCAGCAGGTGTATACTACAACCTCACGAGTGGTCCCTGAATCCCTTGATAGTGGCGGAGATTTTCAACCGCTGGGGTTTTCCTTGCTGCGACCTCTTTGCATTCCTGACCAACTACAAATGCAGCAACTATTTTGCCCTGGTTCCCCCTCCGTGACAGTTACCCAGGGACGCGCAAGTCCACGATTGGCCCTCGGGTCTACTTTATGCATTGCCACCTCTCCCCCTCATTCCTCAGTTTCTGAAGAAAGCCCACCAGTTGAAGAGCAAAGTAATCCTCATAGCAACATATTGGCCTCGTCAGATTAGGTTCCCCTTCCTTTGGCCTCACCTGCTAGATCAACCGTGGATTCTCCATCCAACTTCGGGGTTGATCTCCCATCCGCAGAATCTGTTTCACCCCAACTTGAACAGCCTGAAGCTCACAGCTTGGCTCATCCAATTCCCTTGATTGCCAGGCAGAATCCTCTTTCTTTGCCAGTACGTGACATTCTTATTGCATCTCATAAGTCTTCCACCAGAATTACATATCTCAGCAAGTGGAAAAGATTTACCTTTTGGCTGAAAGAAAAAAGAAAAACAGGTAGATCCTTTTTCAGCACCAGTGTCGATAGTACTGGAGTATCTAACTACCCTATTTCAATCTGGTCTATCTGCCTCTACCATTAGAGTTCATTTGGCTGCAATATCTAATTTCCATGATGGTGTCCAAGACTCCTCTCTTATGTCACACAAATTATGCAAGACTTTCATAAAAGGCGTGAATCGTGTAAAACCCCCTTTTAGAGAACCTACTTAATTGGGACCTGTCTTTAGTCCTACAGGCTTTTACAATGCCACCTTTCGAACCAGCTTCTTCTTGCAACCTCAAGTATTTGTCATGGAAAACTTTGTTTTTGGTCGCCATTACTTGTGCCAGACATATCTTTGAGCTTCAAGCCTTGTGTATCAAGAGTCCATATTTGAATTTTCATAGAGATGGAGGGTCATTGAGAACTAATCCTTCCTTTCTGCCAAAAGTTATCTCTGAAATGTCCATTAATCAAACCATTGACTTGCCAGTTTTCTTCCCCAATCATTCAAACAAAGGAGAGTATTACCTACATACCCTAGATATTCACAGGCAAATTCGCTTCTACTTGAACAGGATTAAGGCCTTTCATAAATCAGACCAGTTTTTTGGCCTATTCTGGACCTAGATTAAGATGTGCTGTTGCTAAGGTCACATTGGCTAAATGGTTGAAAGACTGCGTGACCTTCATTTATAGACAACGTAATATTCCATTACCTACTACCATAAACCTGTCGTAAAAGTGCTGTGACCTCGACACTGTAGAGCGATCTGCATGCTGATTTTCTTGTAACACTGATCCTGCAGGATGGGAACTGTTAAGGAAGAGCGCAACCTCTACCGGGACACTTGGGTCAGATTTTTGGGCTATGCCAATGAGGTTGGAAAGTCATTTCGAGCTCTAGTCCCTGGCAGTTTGGTTTGGGCAAGCTATGGAATAGCCACTGCCTACGTGACAGCAGATGCAATTGACAAAGGAAAAAAGGCATTGATTAGTCATGGAGATGAGCCAGGGAAGACAGGAAGAGTTACTGTAGCCATGGTAGACGCATTTATCTGGCAGTCTTCGGCATCAGTAGCTATTCCTGGCTTTACCATCAACTGAATCTGTGCTGTGTCACTGTATCTGCTAGCCAGAATGACTTGGTGGCCTGTCAGTTAGAAAGTGGACTGCCACAGCTGTAGGACTGTCAGCTATCCCAGTAATCATCAAACCAATAGACAGGTCTGTGGATTTCCTGCTGGACTCTACTCTTCGCAAAATTTACACTGTGGGTGGAAAAAAGCATAACTGATAATAAATCAGTGTGGAACTAAGGCAACATCTTCTGTAGAGCTCCTGTCATGCATACTCTAAGGCATTCTCAGGAAGGTTTATATACATTACAGTATGAATATCTGAGGAACAACTACACCTCCATCATTCAATGTTAAGATGAATTCTAAAATACATCACTACCTCCAGGTGTGGAAGGAAGTAAATTGTATCTAGCTGCTTAATGGAGAGGGCTGTACTGAAAATTAATCTTGTTGACCCATAGACTAAAAAGACAATGTTATAAACTTTTAGCCCTCTGGGCACCATGTGGGATGTACAGAAGAACATGCCCACTTTTTGAACTGATTTTTAGCAGCAACATTTGTGCTTTATATTTTTATGAAGACATTATTCATTCATGTACTTTGTTTTGTGGAGCAAACATCTGATAAAATATGCAATGCAGACTGGTAGCTTTTTCTTTATACTAGATCATTGTTTACTGATAAAAATATTCCGTATGGCATTTATTTATTTATTTTTATCATTGAAACAATTTTAACCAGGTGAAGTCTGTTGCATATTGTCCTAAAGGCAAGTCTCAGATAAAATTACTATGCAGACCACTACTTGTATTTTTGCATGCGCAATCCTATAGAATTACTGATAGAAAAGAAATCTGTTCAATAGTTTGTTATACTGTGCAATAAAACTGTTTTAACAAACAGAGATGTGTTTTTGTGTAGAAAATGCAGTTTAACAAATGTGGTTGTGTGCAGTGGAGAAGGTTGCAGTTTAGCAACTGTCCATTAGACGCATGTATTTTTCTGCTGTAACACACGCAGTTCCTGTTGTCGTAAGAGCATGAGACTATTGTTTTTACAGAAGAGAAAACATTAGGATTTCCATACATGATGCTTAAGAGTTTTCGTGGTGCTGGGGGAGTGCACTAAAGCAGTAAAATACAGCGCATGAGTTCTTACTCTTTTGTGTGGTAGTGGATCCAACCTGAATTCTCACGGTCACTGTTACTTGTGAAGGCCAACCCAGGCCTCAGGCTTGAAGCCAGGTCTGACATGGGGTATCAGTCCTTCATGAAACCAACAATGGGTGGGATTTGCAGTTCTTACCATTTCAGAACCACTGGTCATATTTCTATTTACAGGTATCTTATTGGGTAAGCTTGGATGACAAAAATACTAGTGTTACATGGATTTTTGGATGGTTATGGTGTATTTAGTTTTCCCACAAATATACTTTTGGCAACTAACTTGCCCTTAAAGATTTTCATGCTAAGTGCTTGTTTTATTTGGGAACATCACAGAAAGTTGATGATTGTCAGCAATGTAATGGTAATATTAGGACATTAAAAGTTTTTAAAGCATTCAGTTAAAAAGGGAAGGAGAAGGTTGAGTCAGAAGCAAAGTTAAGGGATGCTAAAAAAAGTCATCAGTAAGCTTCTATAGGTATGGCAGAAATTAAGAAAAGAACCCTGACACAAGAGAGGCAAAACTTTCAAAAACAGAAGAATGATAAGAGCCAAATTCCAGTCACTGCTTCAAACCTTAAAACAGTGGCCACCTCTTACTGCTTTGTAAACCTGACAGGCATCTAGGTCTCAGGTGGTGTTTTCTAGTCTGACAGCATTCCTAGGACAGAAACACACAATTATTAAACCTTCATATTCAGCCTTCATGGAGCAGCAGCTTTCCACATATTCCCCACCTAGATGTTCATCAGTGCGTATGTCGTTGTGGTAACTGATGTTGTTCCAGATTCCAACATTGGACTGCAGTATTTGCAGTTTTCATCTTGGGACACAGCTTGGACATAGTCAGTATTCCAGCCACAGGCACTGATTTAGTGAACCCTTAACGAGACACTCTGTAGAAGCATTTTTCCACCTCAGCCACAGGAACTAAGAAGAAAAAGAAGACATTCCCCTTGACTTTTTTCTTCTGTAGACTGTTGCATGAAACCAGCAGTATGCTGTGGAATGAGAAAATGGCCATGATAATGAGTTGTCTCTGTCTTCAGTTTACCCCCCCCCCCGAACAACATGATGTCCCATTTCAGGAAACTCGGTCACAGGATGGAGTTACTTAAGTATGGGCGTTGTGGCCCATGCTCTCATCTGTGCATATGTCATTGTGGTAACTGATCTAATTTTTCTATTTGTAATCTTGTAACTTCTATCATTTAAGTATGGGTGTTTGTGGCCCATGCTCTCATCTGTGCATATGTCATTGTGCTAACTGATCTAATTTTTCTATTTGTAATCTTGTAACTTCTATCATTTGTATTTGTATTTTTCTGGAGCTTTTCTCCCAAGGACTCCATTGAAAATGGGCTCCTCGTGGCCCAATGGACCTTCCTGGCAAACAAACTGAAAATAAATTAATAAATAAATAAAATAAAGGCTCGTTCTACAAGGTCGGTGTCAACTTATGCTGCTTTCCATGCCAGAGCCTCTTTACATGACATTTGTGCATCTGCAACTTGGGCTACTCCTCATACCTTCATCAATCATTACAAATTGGATTTGGCCTCCAGAGGAAGAGCATCTTTTGGTTCTATGGTGCTCAGGAATGTCCTTCCATGAGACCCTCCCAGGAATAAGGGTAGCTGGGGACTCTGTCTCACACGTAAGAAATGAACGAGGATTAACAATATCAGATAAGTTATGTCTTACCATAACTTTCCATCTGTATTGTTGATCCTCGTTTAGTCATTACGACCCTCCCTCCTTCCCCCTCCTGTGGCTTCTAGTGGATCTCGCCATCCGGTTCTATTAGGTCATTTGACCAGAGGTAGCCTGTACCTTCTTTTGACTTGCAAACTCAATCTGAGGTAACAGGGAGAGGGGAATTCTGGGTAAGAGTTTTAGCTCGAGAGTTTGTAGCTGACGCAAGCTTGGAAGATGGCTGGCTTGGTTCTGAGGTCGGAACCGATACCCACACATAATGACTGAACGAGGATCAACAGTACAGATGGAACGTTATGGTAAGACTAACTTCTTTTTCCGGGAGTGCATTGAGTTGGCGGACTCCAAAGATTCCCTGAAAGGTGCACTGTCGGAGATGCTGCGTGTGCAGATTGGCCTGACAAGGAGATGATTTTTCTGAGCTATGATACAGAATTGCTATTGCCTAGACATGGAAGGGCCTTGCTGTGTCTAATAATAGTGGCTGGCAAAAAAGCAATTACTAGAAAATGGAAATCAAAATCTAAACCAACTATACTGGAAGTAGCGAATATAGACTTTGCAATGTCTTTCAACTTTTCCAGGTTAGGGGTCACCACAACGGAACTCCGGTCCGCTCATGATTGGCAGTGGATTTTTATGGTGCCGACTTTCCAGCTTGACGCCCAACCTTCAAAGAAGGCCACGCTCGCACCTACCTGCATATCTTTAACGTCACTCGACAGCGGGGAGGACATGCAGACTCCATACAGAAGGCGCACCAGCCGAGAATCAAACGAGAGAACCTCTTGCTCTGAGGGGACAATGCTGACTGCTGCACCATCGCGGCCCTGAAGTAGTGAATAACAGAGATAAAACAACTGGAATTCAGATCTTTAGGAAAAAGGTAGGAGCAAACTGCTTAGGAAAAAATGAAATTGTGGGAAGAATACATAACAGGGGAGGAATGAGGCCTAAAAGGTTTGAGTGAAAAAGATTGGATAGATTATAAGTGATATATAATGTTTGCAACTGGGAGTGTTTCCGTATGGTTTGTGATGTAAAATGCTTGTGACTAGGATTGTGTTGGTTTGGTTTGTTATGAATGCCTGTGTAGTAAGTGATGGTTTAATGAAGATGTTTCCTGTCTAAAAAAAAAAAAAGTCAGGAATTGAATAATTTGTGTAGTATTACTTAGGTTATGTGATATATAGCAGCATATGAGAAGTGTAATGTTTGTCATGTTAATATAGTTTGATTACTTTTATATGAAAGTAAGTTTGCCTGTGTCATAAGTGATAATTTAGTAAAAGTGTTTAAAAAAAAAAAAAAAGATGGACAGACGCTCCAGAAGGTATCTATGCTTCAGGCTAGCAGCCAGTCATTACCATTTCGGGGCGTGGTTTTACCAGAGCCCCCAGGGTGTTCACCAAATGCATGGAGGTAGTTGCAGCTCATCTCATACTGGGAGGATTCCATGTTTTTCCATACATGGACGACTGGCTCCTAACTGCTGCAACCAGGCATCTACTCATCCAAGCCAGGGACTACCCTGTTAAAGCTAGCTCCTACGTTGAGCATAACAGTCAACCTACACAAATCCCAGCTTCAACTAGTTCAGTGCATCGACTTCATAGGAGTTTTGTTTGGACATGTCCAAATCTTTCAGTTTCCTTACTGTGGACAGTATTGCAAACCTTAAAGTACATGTCTGACAGGTTTTGGTAATCCCAGCTCCTCCAGCCAAACTGGTACTCAGGTCAGCAGTCCAGTGGTCACTTCTTTACCCCTCAGCTATCCAAACTGGAGTGTGCAAGGATTCTCTCCTTTGGTGGCTTCACTCCCCGGAGGTCCTTCAAGGATGCCCCTTTGTTCTTCCTTCCCCAAAAGCCACGTTGACCACAGATTCCTCCCAGGTAGGGTGGGTGGGGGGCATTTCCTGGTTTAGCAGTCCAAGGCACGTGGATGTCACAGGAGACCAGCTTGCATATCACTGTCTTGGAGATGAGAGTGGTCCTTTTGGCATTGCTGGCCTTTAACAGCATCCTTTCTCCAGGGGCAATTGCAATACAAATGGACAATATGTCGGTAGTTTGGTACATCAGCAAGCAAGGTGTTCCCAAATCCTACCCCTAATCCCAAGAAGCATTGAGAGTATGGCACTTGACGATTTCTGCCAACCATTTTCTGATTGCAACACATATTTCAGGCGAGTGCAACATTCAGATGGACAGGCTCAACAGAGTCCTTGGTGAATGTGATCTTCTGGAAGTGGGATCAACCTGCTGCATCCTCTTTGTCTCTCCCTACAACAACATGTGCAGCAGATTCTTCGCCTTGATTCCCCCTCAGAGACAGTTACCCAGGGATGCTGCGGTCAATGCTTGGCCTCCCGGATTGCTTTATGCCTTTCCCCCTCTCCCCTTAATCTTCATGTTTCTTCAGAAAGCCTCCCTGTTGAAGAGGAAAGTGATCCTTATTGGCCCTTTTGGCCTTGACAAATTCTTGTTCACCTTTCTTTGATCTCACCTAGTTTGCTCTGTGTAGACGCTCAAAAGACATCCGGATCTTCTGTCCCATCCATCAGGGCAGATTCACCCTGACCTGTCAGGTCTGAAACAAACTGTATGGCTTCTCCAGTTCCAGTGATGGCTAGATCTGCCAGGCTTTCATCTGCAGTCCATAGTATTCTGAACTCTTCCCACAAATCTTCCATGAGACGAAGTTACAAGAGCAAATGGAAGAGGTTTTCTATTTGGGCTAAACAGAAGAATTTAGATCCATTTACCATCCCTGTTCTGGCAGGCCTAGAATTTCTAGATCATATTTTTCATGAGGGGGTCCAGTTATTCCACTGTTAAAGTGCAGTGGCGGCCATTTCAAAATTTCTTTTAGGAGAAAAGACGTCGTTTTTAGCCTCATCTAGATTGTGGAAGGGTTTTCTTGGAGGAGCTTTCCTTCTCTGCTCTCCTGTCAAAGATCCAACACCCCCTTGGGATCTAACTATGATTTTCCAGGCACTGGTTCTTCCCTTTGAGCCTTCCAAGTATATTTAAGATTTTTATCTTGGAAGACTGCTCTTCTGATGACTATCATGTCTGCAAGACGAGTGTCTGAATTGCAAGCTCTGTCTTCTAAATAGCTTCAATTTTCCACGAAGACAGAGTGACTTTGCATACTATTCCATCTTTTCTTCCCAAGGTGGTGACTGAGAACAACATAAACCAGTCTGTCAGCCTACTGGTCTTTTTCCCCTCATTTCCAAAACAAACGAGAATACAGACTTCACCTTTTAATTGTCCACAAACAATTGCATTTTTGTCTAGACAGAACTAAGTATTTCAGAAAATCTGACCAGCTTTTCATATCCTTTTCAGATGCAAAACTTGACAGACCAGTTGCAAAGGCCACCTTAGCCATATGGTTAATTGACTGTATTTCATTTGTTTATAAATACAAGGGTGTTCGTTTACCTCATCGAGCTAAGGCTCAGCTCACTCTACTAGATCTGTGGCAGTTTCTCAAGCCTTTTGGGCCAAAGTTTCAGTTAATGATAGTTGTTCAGCTGCCTCGTGGTGTAATTTTTACACCTTTATTTCCCACTACAAATTGGACATAGTGCTTTTGGTTCTGCAGGGCTCCGGCAGTATTCTTCCATGAAGGCCACCCAAGGTTTTGTTGTAGCTCGGGACTGTGTCCCACAGGTTGAGGAAGAATGAGAAGACAGCATCAGATAAAGAAGTTATGTACTTATGTACTTATCATAATGTTCCATCTGTGTTGTCTTTCTCATTCTTCTTCAACCCCCCCTTCCCCATTCCCCATCCTTTGGGGTATGACCTGACAGAAGTGTTTATAGAAACCTTTGTCCCTTGTTGAGCTCCTGTTCTTTCTCTTGTCTGTGTTAGTAGTTTTCAAAAGTGGTTGTACTTTGCCTATATAGTTTGTTGACGAACATGGTAGAAACAAATTCGATCTGAGGTAACAAGGGGGGAGAGTGAGTCATTATGGGTAGGGGGGAGCTTGAGCATTGGAGCCTAAGCTTTTGGAAAGTGTCCATGTCTGATCTGAGGTTGGATTTGAAACCCACAGATTAAGGAAGAATGAGAGAGACTACACAGATGGAACGTTATGCTAAGCTCATAACTTCTTTTAAGTTGAAAAAAAGTCTCCAACTCAAATTACTGCTCTTTCTTATTAATTGTACTTCAACAACTTTCTCCAAAAGTCACCAGCTTTAGGAGTGATTAAGAGGAACATAGCTAAAATTTGAGTCAAAATCATGGACTTCCATGAAAATCATGCATGGTTGAGAGGTGTGGTTCCCAGTCTCCGTTACTCTGGACAGGAGTAATTTATTATGCTTAGCTCAGGGATTTGGTTCAGGCTTTTGACTCCACCAGTTAAGTTGTTTTGCTCTTTCAGGAAAAAAAAAGGATTCCTACTTTTTCTGAAGAGGTTCAGATATTTAAACCATGAAATGATTATGGGGGACAACTTCCATTTTTTTCAGGTTTCTGTTGCATGTTCTGAGGAAAGTGTGTTTTTTGTCAGTCTCTTTGAAATGGTCTCTCTTTCAGAAAGTTTTTCCTCAATGATCCAGTTATTTCATTGGGAACATTATTGCATTTTACCATCTCCGAGCTGTTATAATTTGTTAAACTGTATTTTCCTGTACTTAAACCAATTCCTCCTCTTCTTTCAACCTTGGAGGATGTTTTTGTGACAGCTTGTAACTTGCGTGATACCAGGAAATCAGATAGATTGTATACAATTCCTCAATCATACAAGTTTTTATACACAAGTCCCAGGTCAGACCCAGCAGTTATTTGCTGAAGCCAACTACTGTAAAATATGTGTTTAATACCAATCCCTTCCCTTCTGACAAGGACGGCAAAGCATTTGGTAGATATGGGGAAATGTGTATTCTTCTGCAGCGCTTAGTTTAAGAATTCTCAGCTGTTACGCTCATATGTTAAAGTTTGTGATTGCCTCTTTTGAGACTAGGATAAGTATGTCATTTGTTTCCTTTTTTGAGGAAAACGTTTGTGTAATATAGTATGTTGACAGTAGTCTTACCTTTGACCGCCATGTGTCTTCTGTGGTGAGAAAGTAATTCTACATATCACACAAATTTATAAGTAAGAGCATGGCATCCAGATCAAAGGAGGTCATTGTTCCATTGTATTCGGCTCACATATGACCAGTCATATGGTACAACACACGCATTGGCATAAACCTGACCAGGCATTTAAAGCCTGAGAGACCTCAGAGACTCCTCACAAAAAGAATACAAGTAGTAAACAAGTCCTGTGAAGTTCCTGTCATAGCCCTATCCCTGTACTTGATCTCTTATAGACAGTTGTAAGGCAGTCAAAGCCTGCCTAGAAGCAAGACATCCTGTGATCCCACACTGATGGATTTGTTGCACATCTGCAAAGCAAGTACCGTCAGAAATACCTGTTCAAAGGACATAAACCTCATCTGCAACATGAACAGGACATGTTGGAGGGACAGGTGTGTGTCATGAAGATTAGGAGTCAGATTACATAAACACGAGCGAGTACCCGCTCAGATGCAGTAGAAAGACTCTGCCAGACATTCACTGAAGAGGTAAATTTAAAGACAGTGTACAGAAAAGTAAAGTGATTGGAAATGCCTATGAAAATAGCAGTTAAGTAAAGGTAATAAGCACACTGCCAGCTAAACCAGCTTAAGAAAAATGATGTGTTGGGACAGCATTACTGCTCACGTTTTTTTTTTTTTTTTTTAGTTCTTGGGAGTTGTCACCAAAATGATTACCCTTGTGAATATTTTGAGGATATAACATGCGTGTTGTGAGTTAAACTAAGTTAAAAATGATGGTGGGATATTACGTCTTGCATATGTACTTTTCAGTTCTTGGCATGGTCATCAGAACCATACTTTGTGAATATTTTAGAGGCTTGTTGTTTTTAATACTTTTGAGGCGGTGTTACATGCAAAACAGTATAGATGTTTGTGGTGCACTATGCTACTGTTACGCGAGTCTTCTCATCTGGACTCATTCACCTATCAGAATTCAGTTGAAGTATTATGTAGCTTTAGTACCTGCTTATAAACTATTTAGTGCATTAACGCACAACATTTTGACAGAGGATGTTCTTCGTGTTTCACTGTTGCAGACATTACATTTGGGTAATCCTGCTGACAGGTTGCCCTCAGCCGGCCTGAATTCCAAACTCTTGGGTCCTGCGTCGGCTGCTGTCGCCCCTTCCCTGACGTCAGGTCGTTAGCGGTATAAAAGAAGCAGCCAACGCCATTTTCTTCAGTCTTTCTTGCCGCGCGGTGCCCGAAGCAGAAGCAGTTCGCAAGTGCCAGTCGGCCGACTCCTGAGATTTTCGTGTTCGAGTTTCAGATCCGAAGTCTTCAATAAAGCTAAGTACCCCGTTGGGGAAACTTTTTTCTTGCTCCAGACCAATGTCAGAAAAAGTAAATAATTGTATTTCTTGTGGAAAGCAAATACCTCATAAGGACTTTCATTCTTACTGTATCCCTTGCCTAGGCCCTGATCACAACGTTTCTGGTTGTCGGTTTTGTGCTAGATTTAACCAATGCACTGTTAAGCGTCGGTATGATTTTGCTTTAAACTATTTTGGACGCCGGTTTAATTATCCGGAAATGTCTTCAGATAGCCATCCGACTACCGGAGTTCACAAAAAACACAAAGAAAAGGAGAGAGATAGACAACCGAGGCCCAAAACTGTCGACGAAGCTTCTCCTAAGCCAGTCGGCGGTTCGCCGGTTCTCAGTGAGGCGCTTTCGCAGCCCCTGACGCCCACTACTTCAGAGTCGCAGTCCGCTACCGACTCCCATGGGGAGTCGGCCATGCCACTGGAAACTCAAGGTATTGGAGTCTCGAATATTATTCCTTCAGATGGGTCCAGAGCCGCTGAGCAGGCACCGGCTTCTGAGGGTGTTTTCAGACCTAAACATCTTTACATTAAACCAACCTCAGCTTCCAAGGCAAAGACTAAAGCACTTTCTAAAGCAAAGAAGCAAGCTCAAGAGCCACGTGGACAGGCCTCTATGCTCAAAATGGCCGAAGACTTAATTACCTTGATCAGGGATTCCCATCCCCCTCCTGATAAGAGGCCTAGGCAAGAGACTGACTATGAATCTTCATATCAGGTTTCTATTTCTTCTGATTGCTCTTCTGATCAGGAATATTCTCTTCCCCCTATAAGGATTCTGATGCTGAAGAATCTATACCTTCAGCTTCTCTTCGGTACGATTTTGCATTTCATTACTTTGGCCGAAGATTTAATTACACAGTGTCGTCGGATTGCCATCCGACTACCGCAATTCACAAGAAACGCAAGGAAAAGGACAGGAATCTGA
Source organism: Protopterus annectens (assembly GCF_019279795.1). Taxonomy (NCBI): domain Eukaryota; kingdom Metazoa; phylum Chordata; order Ceratodontiformes; family Protopteridae; genus Protopterus; species Protopterus annectens. The sequence continues at coordinate 916,179,104 of NC_056745.1, read as the reverse complement.
GGTCCAAAACTGGCAACGAGGCTTCTTCTAAGCCAGTCGCCGGTTCGCCAGTTCTCAGTGAGGTGCTTTCGCAGCCCCTGATTCCCGCTACCTCAGAGCCGCAGGCCGCGTCCGACTCCCACGTGGAGCAGACTAGGCCACTGGAAACTCAAGGTATTGGACACTTGGAAAATATTCCCTCAGTTAGGTCTGGAGCCGCTGAGCAGGCATCGGCTTCTGAGGTTGTTTTCAGGCGTACACAGTTATATGTAAAACTGACTACAGCTTCAAAGGCAAAGACTAAAGCACCACTAAAGACAAAGAAACAAGTGCAGCAAGCCCATGGACAGGCCTCCATGCCTAAAATACAGATGCTCAAAATGGCCGAAGACCTAATTACTTTGATCAGGGGTTCCCATCCCCCTCCTGATAAGAGGCCTAGACAAGAGACAGAGTATGAATCTTCAGATCAGGTTTCCATTTCCTCTGACTCCTCTTCTGAACAGGAATTATCTCTTCCTCCCTATGAGGATTCTGATGCTCAAGAATCTATCCCTTCAGCCTCTCCTCCTGAGGATTATTCTTTTGGGAAAAACCCTGCATACCATGAGGGAGCACTTCCAATGGGAGAGCCAAGACTACTCAGGATCTAAGAAAAGGCTCAGAGATTTTCTTTTACTACCTCAGCACAGGCCTCTTGATATCCCCCCTGTTTTAGACATTGTAGATGATGTATTTTCAGAGTCCGGCCTGTCTCCTGACTCTTTACCCCCTGCACCTGTTAAGCCAGACAGATACTACAGGGTTCCAGATTCACATACATTTCTTTATAAAAACCCTGCTACTGACCCAGAAACTATTTCTCAGGGTCCCAAAGGGGTCAAGGCTTCCACTGCAAAAAACCCTATCCCCTCTGATAGGGATTCAAGGGCACTGGACAGATGGGGGAAAAAGGTGTACACTGCTGCTACCTTGGCTGTGAGGACTTTAAATTGTCAATTTCATATGCTTAAATATCAGCAATACTTACTGTCACTGCTTAAACAGAAAATGCTAAGTAATTCTGAATGTGCAAAAAACAAGGAAATGCAGGATTTATTGCATGCAACTGAGCAAGTGGGAAAGAATACTTTGCAATGTGGTTTTGATTCTCTGGAGGCCTCTTGCAGGGCCGCTGTTACGGGTCCTGTCATTAGGAGGCATGCTTGGTTAAAGGAACAGAATCTGCTTGATCATGTTAAAGCAAAATTATTAGATGCTGCATTACCGCATGACTTTGTTTGGTGTTAAATCAGAAGAGGTGTTGAAGAAAATGGAGGACAAAGCGAAATCTATGCAGACAGTTAAGGATTTCTTACAGGTGCAGCCACCCAGATTTAGCAGGAACTGGCCTACAAAGAATTGGCCCTTTCCAGTGTCAGACAGGTCACAAAGAGGCAGATACAGATGCCCCAGAGGCAGATCCCAGCCCCAAGGCTCATACAGGCCTAAACAATGGGGTGCTTCTACCTCCAAAAGCAGAGAAGACAAATCACAGCCATACAGGAAACCGTCCCAATGACTTTCATCTGCCAGCACCAAGCACTTATCTTTTGGCAGCCCTCTTAGGGGGAAAACTAGCACTTTTTTCACAAAATTGGCACATTATCACCCAGGACAAATGGGTCTTGAATATAGTGTCTCAGGGCTACAGGTTCCACTTTCACACCCTGCCAAGGGCAAAAGGTATGCCAGACCTACCACACAATCAGTGGGCAGAGGCACAAAAGCAAGTTTCATCCCTCATGGACATGAGGGCCCTTCAGCGAGTACCACAGCAAGAGCAGGGACAAGGATTTTACTCGAAACTTTTCTTGGTACCCAGAAAGGACAAAGCCTGGAGACCAATACTGGACCTGTCTATTCTAAACACATTTCTGGATGTTCCAAAATTCAAAATGTTGACTCTGCAACAGCTTCTGCCCATGATGGGCAAGAAGGCTTGGCTTATAACTTTGGACCTAAAAGAGGCATACCTGCATGTCCCAATCAGACAATCTTGCAGAAGATACTTCAGATTCATAGCTGGCTCAATGCACTACCAATTCTCTGCACTGCCCTTTGGCTTATCTACTGTGCCCAGGGTCTTCACAAAATGCCTGGCACCATTAATTGCATTTTGCAGATGGAGGAATTCAGATATATCCTTACTTGGACGACTGCCTTATTCAATCAGAGAACAAGGACATTCTACTAAAGCATCTGGCGTTTGTAAGAAGATTACTAATTTGCCTAGGGTACACAGTAAACGAAAATAAATCAAAACTAGTACCCTCTCAAGAGATAATATTCCTGGGTGCAAGCTTAAATACAACTGCCCAGATGGCTTATCTCACGCCAGACAAACAAAGGCAACTGACTTCTTACTTCAAAATGTTGGCAACAAAGACCCAGTTATCTGCAAGAAAAATTCTGCAGGCTTTGGGCTTCATGGCATCCTGCACTCTGCTAATTCCATATGCCAGACTGCATATGAGGAAACTACAATGGTATCTAAAAAGTGTTTGGACTCAACATTGCCACAGCCTGGAAACAATTATTACTCTCATTCCCTGCCTACAGCAGGAGTTTCGATGGTGGGCAAAGGCTTGTCACTAAAACAAGGGACAGCCATTCACATTACCCCCAGCCAGGCAGACAGTAACAACGGATGCATCAGATTATGCCTGGGGGGCCCACATGGCAGGAAGATGCATTCAGGGCACATGGTCCTCAAGCCAAATGCATCTACATATCAAGCAAAAAGAGATGCTAGCTGTTCAGAATGCTTTGACAGCCTTCAAGGACCTACTTCATCCGGGACAACTACTGATAAAGACAGACAACTCCACTGTCATGTGGTATATAAACAAGCAGGGGGGCACACATTCTTACCCCCTTTGCAGACTAGCCATGACTTTGTGGGACACAGCATTGACTTACCAAGTACATCTGCAGGCACAATTCCTGCCAGGAAGAAAAAAATACTCTGGCAGATGAACTAAGGCGAAACCTCATGGATCCCCACAAGTGGCAGCTGGATCCACAAGTCTTCAGCATGATAACAAGGAAATGGGGATGCCAGATCTATTTGCCTCCCCTCACAACTACCAACTAAAAAGATTCTGCACAAGGACGTGCCACAGACAAGCATGGAAAATGGACGCCCTATCTTTCAGCTGGAAAAACCTATCAGTATATGCCTTTACCCCACTGCCTCTCCTCCCCAAGGTACTCCTAAAGGTCAGACAGGAGAAGCCAAAAATGATACTGATTGCCCCAGATTGGCCCCCCCAGTACTGGTTTCCAATCCTAAAGAACTTGTCTCAATGCTCAGCTTGGACCTTACCTCAGATACCTCATCTGCTGTCCCAGCAAAACAATTGGATCCTGCACAGCCAACTCAGGACTTTAAACCTGGCAGCATGGCGGATAATGTAGTCATACAAAACACACCTCTCCATAAAGCTGTGATGGATGTCATTTTGGAGGCCAGAAGGCCTAGTACTAGAAAAGTTTATGCTGGAAAATGGAAGAGATTCTGTGCTTGGAACCAGGCACAAGGAACTGATACAGTTGTACCAAATATTCCTCAGATTTTGCAATACTTAACTGGACAAAGGCCTATCTTTTTCATCTATTAAAATTCATGCCTCTGCCATTTCGGCTCATTACAATACAGAGCCACCAATCTTTTCTCATCCTTTATTAAAACAGTACCTCAGAGGAGCCAAAAATTTAAGGCCTCCAAGGAGATCACCAATGCCTGCATGGGACCTCAACTATGTCTTGGAAAAACTCACCCTGCCTCCTTTTGAGCCAGCTGCTACTGCTGATATAAAGTTTTTATCTTGGAAAACAGCGCTGCTCCTAGCAGTCACTTCTGCAAGACAAGTTTCAGAGCTGCAGGCACTCATGGCTGTGGAACCTTTTATCATTTTTTATCCAGACAGGGTCTCTCTGAAGACAAACCCAACATTTATGCCGAAGGTGGTGTCCAGTGTGGCACTTAACCAAACTATTCATCTGCCAACTTTTTATCCAAATCCACAGAACAAGGGGGAGAGAATGCTGCATTCTTTGGACGTACACAGACAGCTTAGATTCTACTTGGGCAGAACCAAACCTTTCAGAAAGACAGAGCAATTACTAGTGGCATATGCTGCAGGATCACAAGGAAAGGCTTTCTCAAAGCAGACTATTTCAAAGTGGATAGGCCACTGCATTAGTTTCTGCTACTTACACCATGGCAAGCCAGTGCCTAAGGGCATTAGGCCACATTCAACCAGAGCTGCAGCCACTTCAGCAGCCTTTCTCGGGGAGTACCAACCAAGGAAATTTTAGAGGCTGCTACATGGAGTTTAGTGCACACCTTTACAAAGCACTATCATCTGCCACTCTACTCTAAATCCAGGGCAGGCTTTGCCACTGTAGTTCTGCAGGGCCTCATAGCTGCTCCTAATGCTGTTTAACTCCAGCCTCCCATCTATAGCTTTGGGACTCTACCCAAATGTAATGACTGCAAAAGTGAAACACGAAGAACATAGTACAGTTGTGTACACTTACCATAAATGTAGATGTTCAAGTGTATTCACTGTTGCAGTCCAGGTTACCCACCCGCCATCCCCCTTTCTTCTGATGGAACCTATTTTTCCTTCTCTGATTTATACAACCTATGTGGTGTATTTGCTTGTAGATGAAGGTAGAAGTTATATTGGTACATGTATTTATATATATATATATAAATTTTGGCTACCCTTTTAGGGGGCACCTGATATCTGGGGCAAGAAAAACTGAAGAAAATGGCGTTGGCTGCTTCTTTTATACCCCTGACGACCTGACATCAGGGAATGGGTGACAGCAGCCGATGCTGGACCCAAGACTTTGGAATTCAGGCCAGCTGAGGGCAACTTGCCAGCAGGATTACCCAAATGTAATGACTGCAACAGTGAATACACTGGAACATTTACATTTATGGTAAGTGTACACAACTGTATTTTCCTTAAATGATCACCCCGAAAACTTCATAAGAGAATTCCACACATTTAAAAATTCCTTGAGTTAAAAATGCTGAAGAAACTATTTTACATTAAAGTACAGTACAAAACATGTTTTACATAAAGTACTAAATTTAGAATAAATACAGATGCCCAGTTTATGGGTCTATATTAGAAGATCGAATGTTTAGGTAATCGAACACCTAAACATCGATCTTCTAATTAATATCGAAAGCAAAAAACAACGAATGTCAGATTTAACACAGGAAAAGATTCCCCTTGGCCTTTCACCGGATTTTGCCATTTCCGTACTGTTGAGCGATCTCTGAGTTGGTATATTAAGTTAGGGGGGTGTGGGAGGGCCTCCCACATGTTCTTCGTGTTTCACTGTTGCAGTCATCACTTTTGGGTTATCTGCTTGCAGTAGCCCTCAGTTGGCCTGATTAACAAAGTCTTGGGTCCTGTGTTGGTTGCTGTCCCTTCTTCCATGACGTCAGGTCTATAAAACATGTAGCTGACGCCACTACATCAGTCTTTCTTGCCGTGCGGTGCCCGAAGCAGAAGCAGTTCGCAAGTGCCAGTCGGCTCACTCCTGAAATTTTCATTTTCGAGTTTCAGAACCGAAGTCTTAAACTAAAGATAACTACCCCGTTGGGAAACTTTTTCTTGCTCCTTACCGATGTCAGTAAAAGTCAATAATTGCATTACTTGTGGAAAGCAAATATCTCCTAAAGATTTTCATTCGTACTGCATTCCTTGCCAAGGCCCTGACCACAATGTACCATGCTGTCGGTTTTGTGTTTTATTTAATCAGCGCACTGTCTGTCGTCGGTATATTTTCACTTCAAAATATGTCTGTTCTCGGTTTAATTATCCAGATGTTGGTTAGCCATCCGACTGCCAGGATTCCGAAAATAACGGAAGGATAAAGACAGAGACAGGCTGCCGAGGTCCAAAACTGCCGATGACACTTTTCCCAAGCCAGTCGCCAGTTCACTGATATTCACTGAGGTGTTTTTGCAGCACTTGATACCTGCTACTTCTGATTCACAGGCCTCTACTGAGACCCATTCGGAATCCGGTATGCCGCGAGATGCTTCAGCTATGGAACCTGCGGATGTCTCTACCTTGGATGGGTCAGGAGCCGCTGTGCAGGCACCAGCTTCTGAGGGTGTATTCACGCCTACAAACTTGCATATTAAACCGATGCCTCCTTCTTCTTTTAGGCCTAAATCTCGAACCATTCCTAAAAAACCGTCTTCCAGGTCGCATGCTTAGGCCTCTATGCCTAAAAAAAAAAACCAAATGATAAGAATGGCTGAAGATCTTATAACTCTAATCAGGGGAAGCCAGCCCCCCCCCCCCCAAGAGACTTAGGACTGAAGTTGTTTATGAATCTACTGCCCAGGATTCTGATTTTTCTGATTCTTCTGATGATCTGGATTTGCCCATATCTACTTATGAGGATTCTGATGTAGAGGACTCTATTCCCTCTGCTTCCCCTCCAGAGGATTTTTCTTTTGGTGAAACCTTACATACTCTTAAGGGAGCATTTCCACTGAAAAAGCCAGGATTTTTCTGATTCAAAAAAGAGGCCTAGGGATTTCTTCTCCTGCCTCAGCATAGGCCTTTAGCTATTTTTCCAGTACTAGACATTGTTGATTATGCTTTTTCGGAATCTAGTTTGGCCCTTGATTCTTTGCCTCCTGCTCCCAGAAAACCTGACTGATATTACAGGGTTCCTGATTCACACCAGTTCCTCTTTAAAAATCATATTGCGGATCCAGAGACGATTTCACAGGGACTCAATGGCATTAAGGCTTCTACTGCTAAAAACCCTACCCCTTCTGATAGAGACTCCAAGGCGCTGGATAGATGGGGTAAGAAGGTTTACACTTCTGCAACCAAGGCCATTAGGGCTTAACTGCCAGTTTCATAGGGTCATAGGTAGGTACTAGGCTGTCTGCCTGAGGGCATTTATAAGCCTAGCCAGAGTGTGTCGGCTTTTGCCGCCCCATTGATTAATTAACTGATCCTCTGTCAAGCAGAGCCAATGAAGTGATCCCGGGGTGTATTTTCTGTTACCCATCCACTCGTCAAGGTTTCTGTTGAAGAGTGTTAGTGAGGGGCTCTGCCTGATGTAATTTGGAATTTTGTTCCAAAGCATGGGGAGTCTCTGTGACAGGAATCTATCCCTCCAGCATGTTCTATTTATTGTTGTGGCGGGGTTTAGCTGACTAGAATGCGTGACTTGCAGTGACCTGGATTTCTTTAGGTGGAGCATGTCCATCAATTCTGAGTTGGACATGGCTTTGTAAGTTAGGCAGAGATCACCTCTGAGTAAGCGATATGCCACTGAGTACAGCCGGAGTTTTTTCATTCGGGCTGCATAGGACATGTGTTTGAGGCCAGTAATCCTCTTGGTGAGGTACTTTTGTGGTCTTTCCAGCTGTTGGAAGTACCTTGTGAGGTACATCCCAAATGGGGCATTGTACTCTATGATGGGTCTTAGTGATGAATAGAGGGGCACTATAACCTCTTTATTTCTAGATGCAAACCCTTTAGTAATTAGATGGGCCACATAGAAGGATTTCCTAAGTACTTTGGCAATATGATTGTCAAAGGAGAGATAACTATCTACCTGGGTCCCCAAATCTCTTATTACCTCTTCTGTATTAAGAGGGCTGCCACCTATGTGGTAATTTGTGGGGGTTTTGTTTTTCCCAAATGGGATGACCATGCATTTTTTGGCATTTAGGTTGAGGCCATGACTTTGACACCAGGTGTCAATCTCAGTAAGGCCCTTTTGGAGGATGTCCGTGTCAGCAGGAGAGTCAATTATGGCTCCCGGTTTGCAGTCATCGGCGAACATGGTTAGCCATAGTCCTCCTGTATTTACCTGTACTTCTGAGAAGTATATGTCGAACATTAGGGGTCCCAGGACCAAGCCTTGTGGGACACGACTTGTGACTGGTTTAGAGTCAGACCTGGAGCCCGCTGTTCTTACCGTGTGAGCTCTGTCTGTAAGCTAGTTGGCAACCCATCTCGTGACGTAGGGGTTTATGTTCAGGCTGGTGAGTTTTTTTGTAATACCTGAGTGGAGAATGGTGTCGAAAGCCTTGGCGAGGTCAAGGTAGGCTGTGTGAACCATCTTTCCCTCGTCTATGGCCTTGGTGACTGTCACGAAGAAGTCAATCAGGTTTAGTAGGCATGATCTGCCCTTAACAAAGCCAAACTGGGTCGGGTCAAGTGTTTGGAGGTTCTCAATTTCTTTGTTAATAAGTTCCATGATGATGCCGCTCCATAGCCTTGCAGACCAGGCTAGTCAGGCTTATGGGGCAATAGTTACCAGGGTCAGTTGTGGCCCCTCCTTTGTGGAGAGGAGAAACCATTGCTGTGCACCCTTCTGTGGGCACGTAGCCTGTGGAGAGGCTGAGGTTGAACAGTGTGTTTAGGTGGGGAGTTAGTTTGTTCTGTAGTTCGTGCAAGACACAGACTGGGACACCATCTGGTCCCATTGACGCTGTGTTTTTGGCTTTTGAAAGGGCTGTTTTCACCTGTGCGTCTGTGATGTTTGGGACACTACACTTTTCCGGTGTTGTTGTGGGCCCTTTTGGAGGTGAGAGGAGGGTGAAGTTTACATTGAATCTATCAGCCAGGATATTGACAATATCAGTAGGTTCAGTATATTTTGTGCTATTTTGCACTAGTTCAGTGCATATCTGCGAGTTGCCACTTAGATTCTTAACATAGCTAAAGAAGGCTTTGTGGTTACCTTTTGAATGCTTGGCTATTTTTCTTTCGAAGTTAGCCATGGATGATTTCATGAGGGACCTTAGTTTCTTACTGAGGGACCTTAGTTTCTTACTGATACTGATCAGGGATGTCTTTCCTTCTTGGGATTTGCTTTTTCTGAACTAGTTTCCTCCTTCTGCTGTATAGCCTGTTTATTGCAGGGGTCCACCAAACTGGTTTCCTTCTCTTAGGGGAGTGAATCTTTGTTTTGCTAGGGATAGCATGATCCATGCATCCTTGTAGGTGCTCATAGTGTGCATTTGTAAAGGTTTCTGCAACTTGGGCAGTGTTATCCTTTAGCGTGGGGGCTGTGAAACTTACCACCTCTGTCTTAAGTAAGGTGAAGTTTGCTTTAGAAAAGCTTTTTTACTTTAGTTTCCTTAGTTGGGGGTGTGGACATCCAGAGTGATTAGTTTATAGTCTGATCTAACCAGTGACAGGTTGACCTCTGGTGTGGAACACCTGTCACCCATGTTGGTGATGACCAGGTCCAATATATTTTCACCTATGGTAGGGGAGTTTACCAGCTGATCCAGGGCGTTTGAGTTGATGAATTCCAGGAAGCGCTGGGCCTGGGAATTTGTACTCTAGTAGTTTTCCCAGTGAATGGTAGGGTAATTGAATTCGCCCAGTATCAGGGTGTTCAGTAGGACCTTCATGTTTTCCAGTGTCTCCAGAAAGGTGGGAGTAGTGGTCCTGGGTCATGGAGGGTGATCTGTAGCAGGCCACAATTTGCATTGCAGATTTGCCCGATGTTAGTTGCACATGGATGATCCCAGAGGTATCATGCTGCGCCACTAACCTGGAGATGTGTAGGTATCCTTGATGAATATGGATACACCCCCTCCTTTTGTGTTTCGGTCCATGTTCTGTGGCCGAAATGTGTGATATGAGTTGTTGCCCGGTAGTGCTGGTGTGCTCTCTGGAGCCTTGAACCAGGTTTCAGTTACTGCACAGATGTCGATGTTCTCCATACTGAGCAGTGCTTCGAGCACGTGCATTTTGAGATTTAAACTCCTGGCGTTGAGTAGTATAACCCTCAGTTTTTTGTTAATTGTGCTGTTTACGGAGGTGGGTTTGACTTTTGAGCCTTGTCTAAAAAAGGCACTATGGGGGCAGCAATAGCCTTGGCCAGTATTCGAAAGCCTAGAGGTGACAGGTGCAAGCCTTCTCTTGAGAAGCAACGTGGCTTGTCGAGCATGTCGTCCCAGGCTGACAGACACTGGATCCCCTTTGAATGACACCAGAAGCTTAGCCAATTGTTGAAATTGGTATTTTTTTCTTTATACTGAGGTATCATTCTTGGTGAGGGCAGTATGCTACTTAGGGTCAGGGTCATACCAGCCTGGGCTGCATGATCAGAGCGCTCTTCCATGTCTCTTTTCATGTAGTCCAGGGAGGTATGTCTCAGGTCATTCACACCAACATGAACAGTGACAGAGTCATATTTGTACTTGTTCTGGAGTGACCTGAGTGCTTGTGTTATGTGGCAGATTCTGGCCGCCAACAGGCAGCTAACAGTAACCTTCTGCTTGTCCAGCCTAGTGAGTGGATCGTCAGTGTGCCTGACTTTAGAGTCACCTATTACTAGTTTGTTAGGTATGTTATTTCGCCTTAAGGGCTTTGATTGTGCGGCACACTGATTTTTGTGTTATATGTGTTGTCTGGTTTGTGACGTGAAGTGCAAGTTTTTGGGTGTCTGCTTTGGAGGTCTCTGATGCTTTTGCAGGTTTTTATTTAGAGCCTCCGAGTATGATTTTGTGTATTTGTGTATTTTTTGCCAGTGCTGTTTTAGTAGGTCTGTGTGCGGCTGGAGGTGTGGTGCAAGTGTTAACCTTCTCTTCTTGACTGTCTGTTCCAGTCTTGGGTGGAGACAGCTTAGCTTCCAATTTGGCTGTATAATTGCATCTCTCACATATGTTAGTGTTTTGTGGTAGGAGGAGAGGGTTGTCTGTGTACATGAGGCAGTTGTAACATTGCCTCAATATACCCAGATTCACCAGCTGAACTGGAGAGTGCACCTGAAGTTGCCCTTTGGTCATGCCTGAATAGTAGGGTGAGCTGCTTAGTCGCTTGGTTGGTGAGGGGTGAATAAAGAGCCTTGCCCTACTAGGCAATCAGTGTCAGGGTATATTAGTGCTTGCTGTTAAGTCTGAGCAAGTGCTGGGCTGTAAGATGCTTTTTCAGTGCTTAGGTTGAGAGTTAGACTAGTTTCAAGGGAAAAACTGAAGAGGAGACTTAGTGGAGCCAGGAATAATTTAACCGTAGCTAACCGGCACTGCCCGGTGCGCAAAACCGTGCAAACGTGGTTTTTATAGTAGGGAAATGAAAGAAAGAGAAATTAGCCCAAAATGGCCAATAAATTACTAACTTCTGGGCTGGAACCACTCCTCCAGGGACAGATAGGTTGCTCAAAGCTCCCCTCTCTCACAGGTGAACAGAGAAACTTCCTTCTATCCAAGTAAGGTATGGGCTACTCAGAAACTAGTATCACAGCCCTGAATTCAGCACTATCCTGAAAACTGGACTATACTAAATTAGAAAGGCAGGAAACAGGGAATTTGTTTTTTTTTTTTTTTTTTTTTTGAAAGATAAGGCAAAAACAGTAAAAAATACACTTAAAATAGCTTTAAACGACTACAAATGATTAGAAAATGCTATCGCACTTTAGTGTGTAACCTACAACAGTTAAACAAATTATTTAAACAAAAAACTTTTTAAAAGTGCAGGCAGTCAAATAAGTACAGTATATGAAACAAAACAAGCTTTTAAATCACAATAAACACTGGAAAATCTGTGTTTAGGCGGAAAACAGTTAAGTACAGCAAGAAAGTACAGAATAGTGATACTTAATCACTCCAAAGTCTCTCTTCTAAGCTAGAAGGCTTGCATCATTTTAAGGCTTTCTAGTGCTACGCAGTAGGTTAGTTATAGGAAATATGGGAAGCAAGTGCAAATGAGGTCTTTTAAACTAGAAAGTTGAAAGAGATGGACAAACTGTCCAAATGGGAAATAAACTACAATTTCTAGGCCATGAACCTATCCTCTTGTGGTAGACAGGTTACTTAGTGCTTACCACTCCCACTGATTGGCTAGAAGGCCTTCTTCCAACACAGAAAGGCTTGCGGGGCACAGAAGCTTAACAACAGTCCTGGATACAGCAAATCTCTATCTGGACTAGGCTAGTTACAGGAAAGGTGGGAAACAAACGCAAGTGCGGCTTTTAAACCAGAATGTTGAAAGAGATGGAAAAAAAACTGCCCAAACGGCCAATAGCTACAATTTCTGGGCCAGGAACCACTCCTCTTGTGGTAGATAGGCTACCTAATGCTTACCAGTCCCGCTGATAAGCTAGAAGGCTTCCCTCCGACACAGAAAGGCTTGGGGGGGGGGCTAAGAAGCTTACAAAGAGTCCTGGATATAGCAAATCTGTACCTGGACTAGACTAGTTAAAGGAAAGGTGGGGAACAAGTACAAACGTAGGCTTTCAAGCCAGCAAGTTGAAAGAAACGGAAAACTGCCCAAATGACCAAATAAACTACAATTTCTGGTCCAAAACGTACTCTTCCTGTGGAGGATAGGCTACCTTGTGCTTACCACTCCCACTGAGAAGCCAGAAGGCTTCCCTCCAACACAGAAAGTCTTGGGGGGCTCCGAAGCTTACTAACAATCCTGGATACAGCAACTCTGTAACCGGCCTAGGCTAGTTATAGGAAAGGTGGGAAACAGGCACAAGTGCGGCTTTCATACCAGAAATTTGAAAGAGATGGAAAAAAAACTACTCAAACAGCCAGTAGCTACAATTTCTGGCCCAGGGACCACTCCTCTTGTGGTAGATAGGCTACCTGATACTTACCACTCCCCCTGATAAGCTAGAAGACTTCCCTCCAACACAGAAAGGCTTGGGGAGCTCAGAAGCTTACAAAGAGTCCTGGATACAGCAAACCTGTACCTGGACTAGACAAGTAACAAGAAAGGCAGGAAACAAGCGCAAACACAGACTTTTAAATCAGAAGGTGGAAAGAGATGGAAAAGCTTCCCAAACGGTCAATAAACTATCATTTCTGGGCCAGAAACCATTCCTCCTGTTGTAGATAGGTTACCTAGTGCTTACCACTCCCACTGATCAGCTAGAAGGCTTCTCTCCAACACAGAAGGGCTTGTGGGGGCTCAGAAGCTTACAGTCCTGGATACAGCAAATCTGTACCTGGACTACACTAGTTATAGGAAAGGCAGGGACCAAACGCAAAACGGGCTTTTAACCATAAAGTAGAAAGATATGGAAAAGATGGAAAAACTGCCCAAACGGCCAGTGAACTAAAATTATAGGGCCAAAACCCACTCTTCCTGTGGTAGATAGGCTACCTAGTGCTTACCACTCCCACTGATAAGCTAGAAGGCTTCCTTCCAACACAGAAAGGCTTGGGGGGCTCAGAAGCTTACCAACAGTCCTGGATACAGCAAGTCTGTATCTGGACTGGACTATTTACAAGAAAGGCAGGAAACAAGCTTCGAATTTTTTTTTTGTTACAGAAAAGCAGCTAAAACAGTAAATACAATTCAAATTGTAGTGCAGGCCAGCACACCCGAGTGTGTAGCAACACTACGGCAAATACAGTTCAAATAAATGCAGTTAAATTAACAAATGACTAAAAAACAAGTGCAGAATTAGAAGGCTACTAACGAGCAGTAATAAGTGCAGAGTAAGAGCGACGGAACAGGTATCAGCACGCAGAAGAGCAACTAAGATCCAGTAAGACCAGCTGAGTAAAAAAAAAAAATATATATATATATATATATATATATATATATATATATATTTTTTTTGAGGGAGGGAACAGAGCAGGATTATGAGGCTACAGGGGTTGTCCTTCCCAAATGCACTCTTTGTACACAGTAGGAGTGCCTGAAATCAGAGTATGATCTCACTGCACTCAGTTGACTGAGCAAATGAGATGGGCCCGGAAGGAGTATCCAAATACAAGTCTACAAGAGGGGCGAGCAGTTTCAAAGCCACCAACATTAACACCAAAACAAGAACACAGAGGGTGGGTGGGGAACTAACGGTAGAGAGACAGCCACAACTTCAGTTGAGTTAATATTCAGTGAAAAACACAAATAAATAAATTAAATACAGTACTATATGCAAAAGAGCAGATAAGTGTACTTAAATTCACTTATACGTCCAGCTGATTTCAGGTAGATGTTAGCTGGCCAAAGCTCTGATATTAAGCAGAGAAAACACAAAATGTACCACTTATAAAAGGCAAGACAGAATGTCAGTGATGAGCTTGAAACGACCCACCACTGCTATCAATGGCTACACAGAAATTCTAAAAAGTACTCTGTAGAGAGACGGCCTCAAGTTCAGTTGAGTTAATATTCAGTGAAAAATGCAAATAAATTAAATACAGTATTATATGCAAAAGAAGATATAACTGGTGAAACCAAAAGTAAAACCACCATCAGCTTTAATAGGACAAACAACAAGTACAAAACACAACTGACTTAGTGGTTTCACCCAACTAGGGCATCCTCAGAGTCAGTTAGCAAAATTTCTAACAGTCCTTAATAAATGGAATTCAAACATCTTTGCAACCAATGAGCATCAAATGTAATAAATTTGCTGTAATGGTCTCTAAAATTAACTCTTAACAACACAGCACAATTTTAGTAATCAGAAAAAACTTTACTTATCATTCAAATCAAATGTTTACTGATAACATATTACAAAACATTTACCCTAAAAATTCCATCTATATTTTTCTTTTTTATTAAAAAAAAACAAAATGTGTCAAATACTTAAAGCTTTGTATTTTAATATCCATGCCAAGGATAAAGTGTCATTGATGCCAGGTCTTGTACTGGCATCTAATCTATTCTGCCATAGGCATTCTCTAACTTCAAGTATATTTTTGTAATCTCTCCCAAAATCTTTTGTATAAATTCTGTCGATGACAAAAAATATGAATTTTTTTAAAATTCAAACAGTCCTTACTGTGCATGTACAAGGAATTATTTGACTTTTTATTTTTTTATGTCCCTGGTGTGTTCCAATATTCTTTGTTTTAATTTCCTTGTGGTCATACCAACATAAAATGCTGGGCATGATAAACAAGTGGCCACATATATCACCATATTCGTGTTACAATCACAGTAACCTGGACACACCAGTGACCTTTTGTAGTTACCAGCTTGTACATATGGACCATCGTTAATGTATTTACATGCCTTACATTTTCCACATTTTGCCATGCTTGCAGGTTTTTGTCCAACAGATTTAGGAATTCTCTCTAAGAATTCCTTAATATTTGTACTGACAAAGGACAGTAAGAATTATATTACTAGTACTATAGAATTGGCATTGGACAGTATTGTCCAATCTGTTGATGCCTCAACGAATAATGAGATTTATGATTCACTTGTTATGCCCCTTAGTTCAGATACAAATGTTGACAACAATGAAGGACCAATTATCATAGGCGATGGGTCTTTCAATATCTATAACTACTCGGATCTGAACATCTCCAATAGTCATTTAAGTTTGATGAAAAAAGGATTCTCTTTTGTACCTAGTTTTAAACATGATATAAGTAAGCTTATTATTAATTTAAAACTGTATACGAGACAACTAAATTTAAGGTTATACTTACGAACAAACCCAGCATTGAGAGGGAGAGGTGGATTAACACAGTCAAGAGGAGCAGTTTGTTTATCCTGCCACATAATCCTTTGGTACTAGCCTTTGAATGCTTATGTACCTCCCAGATAAGAAGAGTGATTGAAACAAGATCGAGTTGCTATAAGAATTTGACACCTGCTGAAGAATTTTGTTTAAAGGAATTGTCAACAAACAGACAATACAGGGATGTTCATCGTGTTACCCTGCTGCAGTCATCACACTTGGGTTATCCTGCAGTCAGGCGGTCCCGCAGTCGGCCCGAATTCCAAAGTCTTGTTCCGGCGTCGGTTGCTGTCGCTTCTTCCCTGACATCAGTGCACCAGGGGTATATAAGAGGCATCTGACACCATTTTCTTCAGTCTTTCTTGCCACGCGGTGCCCGAAGCAGAAGCAGTTCGCAAGTGCCGGTCGGCCGACACCTGAGATTTTCGATTTGAATTTCAGTCCGAAATCTTCAATAAAGCTAAGTAACCCATTGGGGAACATTTTCTTGTCTCAGTCCGATGTCAGAAAAAGTTAACAATTGCATTTCTTGTGGGAAGCAAATACCTCATAAGGACTTCCATTCCTGTTGTATTCCTTGCCTAGGCCCAGACCAAGATGTCACAGGTTGTCGGTTGTTTAATAAACGCACTATCAAACGCCGTTTTGACTTCGCACGGCATTACTTTGGTAGGAAATTTAATTATATCATGCCGTCGGAGCAGCCGACGACCTCAATTCATAAAAAACGCAAGGATAAGGACAGGCAGCCTAGAAATAAGCCAGACACCGAGGCTTCAGCTGGGCCTGTCGCCAGTTCTCCGGTTTTCAGTGAGGCGTCTACGCAGCCCCTGCCGACTGCAGAGCTGGAACCCCAGACAGTTGCCGACTCCCAAGCGGAGTCTACTAGGCCGACGCAGCCATCTACCGACACCGGAGTAGAATTAGACACTGGTGCAGAGGAAACACCTTTGGTTGCAGAAGGTGTCTTCAGACCGACTACACTCACCATTAAATCTTATGCTAAGCTTAAAACTCCTTTAAAACCTAAGAAAACTGTTCTTCAGTCTACAGGTCAAGGCCCCATGCCTAAGAAACAGATGCTTAAGATGGCTGAAGATTTAATTACCCTTATCAGGGGTTCCCATCCCCCTCCTGATAAAAGACCAAGACAAGAGGAGGATTACGCATCCTCTGACCAGGTTTCTCTCTCCTCAGATTCTTCTGAGGAACAGGATTACACTTTTCCACCTTATGAGGATTCTGATGCTGAAGACTCTATTCCCTCAGCATCTCCCCCCGAAGACTACTCCTTTGGGGAAAGATTACATACCATGAGGGAACATTTCCACTGGGAAGGCCAGGATTACTCAGATTCTAAGAAAAGGCTCCGAGAGTTCCTTTTATTTACCCCAGCACAGACCTCTTGCTATCCCTCCTGTTTTAGATATTGTGGATGATGTCTACTTGGAGTCTAGTTTAAATCCAGACTCTCTACCCCCTGTTCCAGCCAAACCAGACAGATACTACAGAGTACCTGACTCACACAAATTCCTTTATAAAAGCCCTGTAGCTGACCCAGAAACCATATCCCAGGGTCCTAAGGGAGCAAAAGCTTCTATGGCTTAAAACCTGTGCCCTCTGAAAGAGATTCCAGAGCCCTAGATAGATGGGGAAAGAAAATATACACCTCTGCAACTCTGGCTATGAGAGCATTAAATTGCCAGATGTTATGTGATCCTATCTCGCCTACATTCTGACTGATGGGTTCGGAGCCGATCCGCACGCTTATGCCAAAGAGCCAAGTCTCTTATTGGCTGAGCTTACTATATCCCAGGATGCACCACTACCAGTCCCCAGATCCGCTAACCTGCGAAGACGTGGTCTCGAGCTGGCTGAGCTGAGTAGTAATTTTTACTAACTTTTTCTGTCAGAAATTTGCTGTTCTTGTCATAAAAAGCTGTTTTAACTGCTATTCTTCACTTTTGTGTGTGTTTGGAGTTTGTAAGAAGACTTTGTTGTGTGATTGGGAGTTGATTTTGATTTTAGGCCTCCTTTATCTTAGGGCCTTCCCGGTCAGTCAACCCCCCTTAAACCATAGAGGGTTTCAAAGTACCCTTTAGTTATTGTTACGTTTTTTTCTTTACCTAATCGGCAACTGTAAACCGATTGTTAGGTAGTGTCAGTCAGACAGAAAGTCAGTGGATAGTTTCCTCTTTTCTCTGTCAGGGATTACTGATTTTTTGTTGCTATAATGTCACAGAATCCTAGGCCTTCGGGCTTTAAAAAATGCACCAAATGTAATTTCAAGATGTCTATCACAGACGATCACTGTGTGTATTGTTTGGGTGCAAAACATTTACAAGAGTCATGCAGTGTATGTCACGCTTTTTCCTCAAGGGTCCTCCAGGAGAGGAAGAATAAACTTATCCTTAAAGGGTTAATTAAACCTTCCTTTGAAGAAGCTTTGGCATCCTCTCCTTCTCCAGCTAAAGCCGCTCCAAGGGCCGGGTTCACCAGTCCGTCGGATCCGACGCCAAAAGACATAGGCAGGCTTCTCCTCCAAGGACTTCGGAGCCGAGGCGCGAGCCTGCCTCGATGCCACCAGTCTCGACTCCTCTAGCTTCGGAGCCGATGGCTGGGGCATCGAGTTTGCGTCGGCTCCACTGGTCTCGAGCCGACAAAGGTTGCCCGCCAGACTCTTCCTCCTCGGCCAAGTCCACCAAGGCACCGATGGAATCTAGTGGGTATCGCCGATAGTCATCGGTCGCCTCGAGCCGGTCCCCTAGCCCTGGCCGTTGGAGAGGCCATCTCGAACCCGCTCAGTATCCTCTCGGTCTCGAGGATGTCGGATTCAGATATAGACAGGGTGCTCCAAAGACTGTTCCAGTCCCCAGTCTTTCAAAAATTTGTTTCGCTCACCCAGTTGGCTTCGAGCCGATAGCCCAGGCCCATCCCATTGCTATTCCTCCTCTGACCGCGCCCGCTGGAGCAGGTGCTGTTGGAGCCGGTGGAGATCTTAGGGTCGGCTCCAACCCGGCCTTCGGGTCCGAGTTTGGTACACGGACTTCTTCGGCTGGACCCGGGGTGATGTTTCGGGACCTATGCTTCGGTTCCAGCCTCCTCTCGGCTGCGGGACTTCCGCCGGCTATCATGGCTGGGACCGGACACTCCCAGGATTCTGGGGTCCGCCAGAGCTATGAGGAGTGCCTTGGCCAAGTCTTCTTGCCATCTCTCCGCTTTACCGCACCTTCCCTGGGCGTGGAGACTGGGTCTTTGGCAGTTCCCTGTCCGTAGGCAGCGGAGCCCTGCCTGAGGTTACCCCATTGGGGTTCCTCCTCCTGAGGGTTCTTCGAGTTGTCTTCGGAGGAACCCCAAGGAAGAGATCGCAAGAGGAAGCACGGACTCCCCGAGTCTATTACATCGGACACTGATCTTGATGATGCAGAGGGGTCCCCGGTCGCCCTCGGATGATGTCTCATTTGCAGACATCTTAGAGATCCTCAAACAACGAGGTGGCTGGATATCCAAACCCCTCTGCTGATGAGTCAGTGCTCCTCAAGGCCTTTGGGGCTCAGCCCTCCGCCTCCTGGGTGTCTCCGCCGACGAGCTTCTGGATTTAGTTTGTCGGGTGGGAACATCCAGATACCGTGGAACCAGTCCCTTCTCCTTAATAAATTTTGTCTGCCCCACCCGAGAAGGAGTTCCTCACTAAAGGCGTGGCTGTAGATGCCATGGTGGTGGCATCTGCTACACAACAGGACGTGGCAGAGGCTTCAACGTCTCCATCCTCCTAATAAGGAGTCTAGGAGCATGGACAGGTACGAAGCGCACCCTGACTTCAGCGGCCTTTACTTTAAGGTCTCTGAATTATTTGGCACATTTCACCAGGCTTCAGAGGGATCTGGTCAAGGAGCTGTCAGATTCCTCTCGGTAACCTACCTGAGCAGCTAGCACAGTCGGTTAGCTCTCAGTTGGCTATCCTTACGCCAATTTCTAACTCGTCCATGAGGCTCATTTCCTATGCGCCAGGGCGGGTAGAGCGGCAGGCACAGGCGTGGCTCACGGAGACAGGCCTGGCTCCGCTTGTGTCAGTTTATGGAGGCCTTCAAGTCTTCCTTCGACGCCCCTTTGATGGGTCCTCTTTGTTTGGACCTAAGGTTAAAGACACCCTTACCCGCTGTGAGCAAGAGGGAAAACTTTATCTGCCGAGGTGCATTCCACTCCCTTCGCCTTATCCTAAGGCTAAAGGAGGGGAAGATGTGGTTCCGAAATCACGTAAGTTTTTCCCCAACAGCAGGAAGATTCCCTTCCAGAGGCAGAGGACGGGAAATTTTTCTGGGAGACGCTGTCCCAGAGGCGCAGAGGGCCCCGCAATTCTGGAGACCGCGAGTCCTTTCGTGGCTCTTCAGCCTCCCACACATCATGAGGGATTGCCCGGCTGTGCTGCTCGAGCCAGTCGGGTGTCGCTTTGCCAAGCACCTAAAAGCCTGGGAGTCAATCACTCAGGACAGATGGGTGCTTCGGATCATTGCCGGAGGTTACACCATCCCATTCACATACTCACCCCCACCGTCCAAAAAATCCCGGACCCACCACCCAGTCAAAGGGAAATTGCAGCCGCAGAAGCTTTAAAGCTGCTAGAAAAGGAGTCATCCAACCGTCCCCACAGACCAGATCGGATCCGAAATTACTCCAGGTTCTTTTAGTGCCAAAAAGACAGGGGACCTGAGACCAATTTTGGATCTCAGCAGACTGAACCAATCCACGAAATCCAAATTCAATGGTCACGTTACAATCCATTCTCCCATTGTTGGAGAAGGATGTTTGGATGTGCTCCATAGACCTCAAGGACGCCTATTATCACATACCGATACATCAGGCCCAGGAGGTATCTGCGCTCAGCCTGGGAGTCAGTCATTACCAATTTTGTGCACTGCCCTTTGGTCTCACCACAGCCCCCAGGGTGTTCACCAAGTGTTTGGCAGTAGTGACGGCTCACCTGAGGAGTCTTGGATTCCAAGTGTTTCCCTATCTGGACGACTGGCTCCTGACTGCCACCACCAGGCATCTACTAATGGACAACCTCAAAGCCACCATCTCCTGGGTGCTACCCTGGGATTACATTCAATTGGTCAAAGTCTGTCTTGCTGCCCTCTCAGCATAAGGTTCATAGGAGCAGAGATAGACTCAAAATTGATGCGCGTTTTTCTTCCTGCCGAAAGGATCCAAACTTTACAGGGCCAAGTTCAAGCTCTGATTTCAAGATCCAAAGCCCCAGCCAGGATGGTTCTACAAGTTTTAGGTTCAATGTCTGCCACGGTTCTTTTAGTTCCTCTGGCAAGATTGCACATGAGGATTCTTCAGTGGCTATTGTCAACTCAATGGTCCTTTCAGGACCTTCCTCTCAACCATCCCATCATCATTACAGAAACATGCAAACGGGACCTTCGCTGGTGGCTTCAGACATCCAATCTAAATCAAGGAAGCCCTTTGTTATTCCCTCTCCAGTGGTCACCCTGACGACAGATGCCTCCCAGACAGGGTGGGGGGGGCATTGTCTGGGCAGGTTAGTTCAGGGATCCTGGCTTCCAGACGAAACTCTTCTCCACATCAATGTATTGGAGATGAGGGCGGTACTTCTATCCCTACAGGCCTTACACAGATTTCTCCCTCTGGGCATAATCGCCATCCACACAGACAACATGTCGGTGGTCTGGTACCTAAACAAGCAAGGAGGGACCAGATCTTACCCCTTTGCAGAGAGGCCATGAGGGTGTGGGAATGGGTAGCTACCAGCCGCTTGGTAGCGACCCACATTCCGGGAAATCGAATATACTGGCAGACAGATTAAGCAGGACAATTCTCTCCTCACGAGTGGTCCTTAAACAAAACAGTAGCAGATCAGGTTTTCCGAGATGGGGACGCCTGCTTGGCACCTATTTGCAACTCCACTAAACACCAAGTGCAAAAGGTTCTTCTCCTTGACTCCACATCAGGGAGTACCAGCTATGGATGCTCTAGCACAACCTTGGCCAACAGGGCTACTTTATGCCTTTCCTCGATTCCACTTCTCCAAAGTCATTCAAAAGCTTCTCAATTGGGGTCCAATGATACTGATTGCCCCATACTGGCCTCGCCAGGTATGGTTTCCTTACCTGAAGAAACATGTGGACGATCCGTGGACTTTAGACCTAATTCCGGACCTGCTAATTCATCAGTCGGGACAACAGCATCAGTCCCTTCTATCCTTGAAGTTGACAGCTTGGCTCCTCCACTTCCGACTTTAGTCAGAAGTCACACATTAGACCCGGAAGTTATTCACATTTTATCTTCGGCCCACAAACCCACCACTAAGAAATTGTACCTCAGTAAGTGGAAGAGGTTTGCTATCTGGGCTCAACTCAGGGGCTTAGACCCTATCACTGCTCCTATCCCAGAGGTTTTGAAATTTTTAACATCCCTGTTTAATCAAGGATCTTCTGTCTCTACTATTAAAGTCCAACTAGCGGCCATCTCTAAATTTCATGAGTCCATGGATCCTCCATTGATGAGCAGCAGACTATGCAAAACTTTCATTAAAGGTGCGGGTCTGTTAAGACCCCCAGTTTTTCATCCTGCGCCTCCGTGGGATCTAGATTTAGTGCTTCGTGCATTGACATCTTCCCCTTTTGAACCAGCTGCTACATGTGAGTTAAAATATCTGTCTTGGAAAACTGCCTTCTTAGTTGCAATTACTTCTGCAAGAAGAGTTTCAGAGCTTCAAGCCCTGTCTATTAAACCACCGTACTTGATTTTCCACAAGGATAGAGTATCACTTAGGCCTAATCCATCCTTTGTCCCAAAAGTCTGTTCTAATCTCTGTCTCCAACAGTCTCTAGAGCTACCAGTTTTCTTCCCAAAATTCTCTAATGAAGCAGAATACACTCTCCATAAATTGGATGTTCACAGGCAATTGCGCTTCTATTTAGACAGGACTCAGCAACTTCGTAAGTCAGACCAGTTGTTTGTGTCCTTCTCAGACAATAAATTGGGTCAAACCATCACAAAAGCTACTATCTCCAAATGGATTAGAGATTGCATAACTCAGGCTTATTCTTCTTCGAATAAGCAACTTACAACATCTATCAAAGCTCACTCTACCAGAGCTATGGCTACTTCTATAGCTTTTCATTCCAAGCTCGCTATATCGGAGATTTGTGCTGCTACTTGGTCCAATCCGCACACTTTCATTTCCCACTATAAATTGGATGTGGCATCTAAAGGACGAGCATCATTTGGTTCCACGGTACTCAGGAGTGTTTTCCAGTGAGCCACCCAGGATTCAGGTGCTAGGACGCTGTCCCATCAGTCAGAATGTAGGCAGATAGGATCACATAACATCTTTTAGTTATGTACTCACCATAACTTCAGATGTTTGGGATCCATCTCGCCACATTCCTAATACCCACCCTCCTTCCCCCTGCCTTGGAGGTCAGAAGAGATTGAACGGTTTGAGTTCTACTGTTTTTATCTTGTTCATCTGACGATGTTATATAATCAGAGCGTGCATGTGTGCATGTATGCGGACAAACTAGATCTGGGGGACTGGTAGTGGTGCATCCTGGGATATAGTAAGCTCAGCCAATAAGAGACTTCGCTCTTTGGCATAAGCGTGCCGAGTCGGAGCCAAGGGATCGGCTCCGAACCCATCAGTCAGAATGTAGGCGAGATGGATCCCAAACATCTGAAGTTATGGTGAGTACATAACTAAAAGTTTCACATGTTGAAATATCAACAATTCCTGATGTCTCAGTTAAAACAAAAAATGAGCACACATTCAGAACAGCCTGAATTCAAGGAAATGCAGGATCTGTTGCATGCAGCTGAACAGGTGGGCAAGCATACTTTACAATGCGGATTTGATTCACTGGAAGCTTCCTGTAGAGCAGCACTGGCTGTGTCATTCGTAGACATGCTTGGTTAAAAGAGCAAACCCTCCCTGACCATGTTAAAGCAAAATTATTAGATGCACCTTTACAACAGGATGTATTATTTGGTGTCAAAGCAGAAGAGGTTTTAAAGAAAATGGAGGATAAGGCTAAATCTATGCAAACGGTCAAGTATTTCTTGCAGGTACAACCCCCTCGCTTCAGCAGAAATAGGCCAACAAAAAATTGTCCCTTTCCAGCTTCAGACAGATCACAGAGGGGCAAATACAGACGCCCAAGGGGCAGAGGTCAGTCACAGGGCCCTTACAAACCTCGCCAATGGGGTTCTGCTACCCAGAAAGGAGGAGAAGACAGGCCCCAAGCTAGCAGAAGGCAGACACAATTACTCTATCCTCAAACTACCAAGCAAATCTCTCCTGGCAACACCCTTGGGAGGAAAACTAGCATTTTTTGCAGACACTTGGCGCATCATCACAAAAGACAAATGGGTTCTAAACATTGTCTCTCAAGGATACAGATTCCACTTTCATACCTTACCAAGGATCAAAGGAATGCCAAACCTGCCACCAAATCAATGGGCAGAGGCACAAAAACAAATTACAGCTCTCATGAACATGAGAGCCATTCAACAAGTACCTACACAGGAGTAAGGACAAGGATTTTACTCAAGACTCTTCCTATTTCCAAGAAAGGACAAAGCATGGAGACCCATTCTGGATCTTTCAATTCTGAACACCTATCTGCAAGTACCAAAATTCAAGATGCTAACACTACAGCAGCTTCTTCCCATGCTGGGCAAGAATGCTTGGCTAGTCACTTTGGACCTCAAGGAGGCATACCTGCTTGTCCCTATCAGACAAAATTGCAGAAGATACCTCCGCTTCATTGCAGGTTCAACTCATTATCAATTCTCTGCACTGCCCTTTGACTTATCTACTGTGCCCAGGGTCTTCACAAAATGCCTGGCACCAGTAATTGCATACTGCAGGCAAAGAGGAATTCAAATATACCCATACCTGGATGACTGTCTTATTCAAGCAGAAAGCAAGGACATTCTGTTATAGCATCTGGCATTTGTCATACACCTTCTAAGTTGCCTAGGGTACACAGTAAATGAAAAGAAATCAAAACTAGTACCCTCACAAAACATAATATTCCTGGGTGCCAGCTTGAATACAACAGCCCAGATGGCTTATCTCACGCCAGGCAAATGACGACAGTTGTTTCAATATTTCAGAATAATGGCAACAAAGACCCAACTCCCTGCAAGAAAAATTCTGCAGGCCTTGGGATTCATGGCATCTTGCATACTACTAATACCATTTGCAAAACTGCATATGAGGAAATTACAGTGGTACCTGAAAAGTGTATGGACTCAGCACAGCCACAGCTTGGAAACAATGATTCCATTCATTCCCTGCCTTCAACAGGAGTTTCTTTGGTGAGCACAGGCATACAAGGGTCAGCCTTTCACCTTACCCACAGCCAGGCAAACTATGACAAAAGATGCATCGGACTATGCCTGGGGAGCACACATGGCAGGACAGTGCATTCAGGGCAAATGGACTACAGATCAGAGACACCTGCATATCAATCAAAAAGAAATGCTAGCAGTGCAGAATGCCCTAACAGCTTTCAAGGACCTTCTACACCCAGGACAACTACTAATAAGGACAGACAACACCACAGTTATGTGGTACATAAACAAGCAAAGGGGCACACATTCATACCCTCTATGCAAGCAAGCAATGACCTTGTGGAACAATCCACTGTCTTACCAGGTTCAATTACAAGCACAATTCCTGCCAGGAAAGAAAACCACATTGGCAGATGACCTAAGCAGAAACTTCATGGATCCACACGAATGGAAACTAGATCCACAAGTATTTGCAATGATAGCTCAAAAATGGGGACGCCCAGACATAGATCTGTTTGCAAGCCCCCACAACCACCAACTTCAAAAATTTTGCACAAGGACCTTCCATCCACTAGCTTGGAAAGTGGACACCCGCTCATTCAGTTGGAAAACATTAACAGTATATCCCTTCCCTCCACTGCCTCTTCTAGCAAAGGTACTGTTGAAAGTCAGATTAGAGAGGCCACAAATGATTCTCGTTGCACCAAACTGGTCACGCCAACATTGGTATCCAATTTTAAGGAACATGGCCCTGGGCCACCATGGATTTTGCCACAAATTCCTCACCTGCTCACCCAGCGAGACATCTGATTCTACACAGCCAGCTCAAGACTCTAAACCTGGCTGCATGGCAAATTACCTAAACAAACAGCCAACCCCTTTATCCAGAGCTGTTATGGATGTCATTCTGGAGGCCAGGAGGCCCAGCACCAGGAAAACCTATTCAGACAAATGGAAAAGATTTTGCGCCCTAAAGGCCTAAATCCCCTGGAGCCGAACATTCCTCAGATTCTACAATATTTAACTGAGATGTTACACAAAGGGCTTTCCTTTTCATCTATTAAGATCCACGCCTCAGCAATTTCAGCTCATTACAGCATGGATCCTCCTTTATTTTCACATCCACTCCTAAGACAGTACCTCAGAGGGGCTAAGAACTTAAGACCGCCAAGGAGAGCTCCAACACCTACTTGGGACCTCAACTTTGTCCTGGAAAAGCTTACACTGCAGCCCTTTGAACCAGCTTTTTCAACTGATTTAAAATTTCTTTCATGGAAAACTGCCCTACTACTAGCAATAACCTCAGCTAGAAGAGTCTCAGAGCTACAGGCACTAATGGCAGTGGAACCTTTCCTCATTTTTCATCAAGACAGAGTTTCTCTATAAACTAATCCTTCCTTTATGCCAGAGGTGGTATCCACTGTGGCCCTAAACCAAACCATTCACTTGCCCACCTTCTTCCCAAATCCCCAGAACAAAGGAGAAAGACTCCTGCACTCTTTGGACATTCACAGACAATTACGTTACTACTTGGATAAAACTAAGGCTTTCAGAAAAACTGACCAGCTCTTTGTAGCCTATGCTACAGGATCACAAAGAAAAGCTATCTGAAAACAGACCATTTCTAAATGGATAGGACATTGCATACGTTTCTGCTACACACATCATGGGAAAACAGTACTTGCTAACATTAGGTCCCACTCTACCAGGGCTACAGCTACATCAGCAGCCTTTCTCAGGGGAGTGCCAACCAAAGATATTCTGGAAGCTGCTACTTGGAGTTCAGTGCACACCTTCACCAAACACTATCACATACCTCTTTACTCTAAGACTAGAGCTGGTTTTGCCACTGCAGTTTTGCAGGGCCTACTAGCTTCTTCTAACCCTGTTTGACTCCACCTCCCCTCCTGAGCTTTGGGATTCAGCCCAAGTGTGATGACTGCAGCAGGGTAACACGATGAACATAGTACAGTTTTGTACCTACCATAAATGTAGATGTTAGAGTGTTCACCCTGCTGCAGTCCAGGTTACCCTCCCTCCATCCCCTCTGAACTAGCTGAACTTATCTCTACCGCTTTATCCTATACTACCTCTGTGGTGTACCTAAGGGTGTGTCGGATGCCTCTTATATACCCCTGGCGCACTGACTTCAGGGAAGAAGCGACAGCAACTGACTCCGGACCAAGACTTTGGAATTCGGGCCGACTGCGGGACCGCCTGACGGCAGGATAACCCAAGTGTGGTGACTGCAGCAGGGTGAACACTCGAACATCTACATTTATGGTAGGTACAAAACTGTACTTTATGAAGCCTGATATGGGGGGGGGGGGGGGGGGTAGTCATAATGTCAAGTAGAGTACTCGTGGAACATGCAGAACATATTGCAGGGCACCGACACTTATGTTTTGGTGTCTAAATTTGATGTTCAGAGGGCATATACCAAGATTGTCTGGCAAAGTTATGATTTCCTGTGTGAGGGAATAACTAGTCAGGACGAATACAACTACCTGACAGTAGAACATCCAGTTATGTCCAGTATATTCGGTATTCCCAAGATACACAAGGACATTACCAACCCTCCCTTTAGACCTATAGTGGCAGCTAGAGGATCAAAAATGGAACCTTTAGCATCATACGTTGCCATTTTTAGCGAAAACACTCTTGAATGTATACCACATGTTCTTAAGGATTCGTGGCATTATCTAGATTGCTTCAGGACCCTGTTAAGCTGTAATCTGGGGGATTTTTGGTACGTTACAGTTGACATAGTTAACTTATTCTCAGTGATACCTCAAGATATAGGTTTGGAATGGTTTTCCAAAAGTCTAGAAAAGTATAGTCGTATTCATCAAGTTAAAAGAAGTTTATTGGTAGATTTAATGCAAATTGTTTTGGAAAACAACTATATTCACTTTGAGGGTGAATACTATAAACAGTCTACGGGAGTTGCAATGGGAGCTAGATGTGCTCCCATTTTTGCCAATTTGGTATTAGGCGAATGGGAGGACCAATATGTTCCGTCATCTATTTATGCATCCAAAATGATTATTTAAGATTTTTGGATGACATAATATTTCTTTGGAAGGGCTCTCGAGGCGAGTTGGAAGATTATATAACATATTTAAATCAAACCACAACTTTTTTGAGATTCACCAGTAAGGTGGGTAAGAGTTCGATTGATTTTCTGGACTTGCCTTTATATACAAGCAACGGGAAGATAGAATCAAGTTTATTCAGGAAAAAGACATACAGTAACACTTTCTTACATTATGAGAGTTGCCACCCACATTACATCAAGAAAAATGTAATAAAGGGATAGATGATTAGGTCATCCCGTATAATAAGTGACGATATTACAGTTTTAGAAGAAGTTGATAAACTAATTGATTTATTTACAGAAAGAGGTTACCCCATGGACTTATTAACATCAACCAAGAAAGACATTGTCCAAAGAAGGGGAACAGACTTTAAACCCATTTTAATAGATAAACAAAGAGATATAGAAAAAGCTGTTGAAAAACATCATAAACACACTGACACTCAGGCAGGGGTGGTGCTGCAGTACAACACTATGTCTGTTAAGGTGAAGGAAATCATTGAAATGGGATGGAACAACATATTCCCTACAGATATGCTAAAAGCTATAGGAGATGGTCCAAAATTTATTAATAGTAGGGGTACAAATATTAAAGAATTCTTAGAGAGAATTCCTAAACCTGTTGGACAAAGACGTGCAAGGATGGCAAAATGTGGAAAATGTAAGGCATGTAAATACATTAACAATGGTCCATATGTACAAGTTGGTAACTACAAAAGGTCACTGATGTGTCCAGGTTATTGTAATTGTAACACGAATATGGTGATATATGCAACCACTTGTTTATCATGCTTAGCATTTTATGTTGGTATGACCACAAGGAAATTAAAACAAAGAATATTGGAACACACCAGGGACATAAAAAATAAAAGTCAACTACATGCACAGTAAGGACTGTTTGAAATTTTCAAAAAATTCATATTTTTTGTCATCAACAGAATTTATACAAAAGATTTTGGGGGAGATACAAAAATATACTTGAAGTTAGAGAATGCCTATGGCAGATTAGATTAGATGCCAGTACAAGACCTGGCATCAATGACACTTTATCCTTGGCATGGATATTAAAATACAAAGCTTTAAGTATTTGACACATTTTGTTTTTTTTTTAATAAAAAAGAAAAATATAGATGGAATTTTTAGGGTAAATGTTTTGTAATATGTTATCAGTAAACATTTGATTTCAATGATAAGTAAAGTTTTTTTCTGATTACTAAAGTTGTGCTGTGTTGTTAAGAGTTAATTTTAGAGACCATTATAGCAAATTTATTACATTTGATGCTCATTGGTTGCAAAGATGTTTGAATTCCATTTATTAAGGACTGTTAGAAATTTTGCTAACTGACTCTGAGGATGCCCTAGTTGGGTGAAAGCACTAAGTCAGTTGTGTTTTGTACTTGTTGTTTGTCCTATTAAAGCTGATGGTGGTTTTACTTTTGGTTTCACCAGTTATTTCTTCTTACAAGTACATTGTTTTACTCTGGACTATATGCAAAAGAGCAGATATACGTCCAGCTGATTTCAGGTAGATGTTAGCCGGCCAAAGTTCTGATATTAAGCAGAGATAACTCAAAATGTACCACTTATATAAGGCAAGACAGAATGTCAGTGATGAGCTGAAACTACCACCTACTGCTATCAATGGCGACACAGAAATTCTAAAAAGTACTCTGTAGAGAGACCGCCACAACTTCAGGTGAGTTAATATTCAGTGAAAAATGCAAATAAATTAAATACAGTACTATATGCAGAAGAGCAGATAAAAATGTACTTAAATTCACTTATACGTCCAGCTGATTTCAGGTAGATGTTAGCCGGCTAAAGTTCTGATATTAAGTCTTATGTTAAAGTATCAACAACATGTTATTGGATTGCTTAAACAGAAATTATGTTGATTCCTGATTGTGCATAAAATAAAGAATTACAGGATTTTATGCATTCTGCTGAACAGGTTGGAAAACATCCTTTGCAATGTGGTTTTGATTCATTAGAGGCCTCTTACAGGGCTGCTGTAACTGGTTCTGTGCTCAGAAGGCATGCTTGGCTTAAGGAGCAATCTTTACCTGATCATGTTAAAGCTAAATTGTTGGATGCTCCCTTAAATCAGGACCGCCTGTTTGGCTACAAGGCGGAGGAAGTTCTTAAAAAGATGGAAGATAAAGCTAAATCTATGCAAACTATTAAAGATGTCTTATAAGTTCAGCCTCCTAGATTTAGTAGGCACCAGCCCTCTAAGAATTGTTCCTTTCCAGCCTCTTCAAGGTCTTCTCAAGCCAAACCCAGACATAGCAGGAACCCAAGGTTTCAGTCCCAGGGGACACACAAGACTAAGCAGTGGTGGGTTTCCGTACCCAAATCAGGGAGTAGTAAGACTCCCCTTTATCTAAAACAGTCTCAATTACATGCTTCAAAAACTTCCAAGCACTTCCCAACTGAATGCTCCTTTAGGCGGAAAGATTGGTCTGCAGGCCAAAAACTGGGGACTCATTACCCAGGACAAATGAGTTTTAAATATAGTGTCCCAAGGATACAGATTTCACTTCCACACCTTACCAACACCAAGCGGGTGGCCAGATCTAACCCCAAATGAGTGGGCAGAGGCCCAAAATCAAGTACTCTCTCTCAAGCATGGGGGCTATTCAGTTGGTACCAGAAGAGGAAGGACAAAGGTTCTGTTCGGACTTTTCGTGGTACCCAGAAAAGGCAATACATGCCGTCCTATCCTGGACCTTTCTACTCTAAATACCTTTCTGGTGATTCCAAAATTCAAGATGCTGACTCTTCGCCAGCTGCTTCCTATGCTAGGCAAAGATGCATGGTTAGCAACACTAGACTTAAAAGAAGCATACCTGCACATCCCTGTCACGGAGTCTTGCAGAAGATACCTATGCTTCAAAGCAGACTACCCACACTATCAGTTCTCTGCACTGCCCTTTGACTTATCTGCTACACCCAGGGTATTCACAAAGTGCCTAGCTCCAGTCATTGCATTCTGCAGGCAAAGAAATATTCAAATATATCCATATCTGGACGATTGTCTAATTCAGGCAGAAAGCTAGGACATACTTTTGAATCATCTGGCCTTTGTTCAAAGGGTACTGACTTGTCTGGTGTACACCATAAAAGAAATCGCAACTAGTACCCTGTCAACAAATTATATTCCTGGTAGCAAGCTTGACTACAACTTCCCAGATGGCTTTCCTCACGCCAAAGAAATGGATTCATTTGACAACCTACTTCAAACAAGTGGCCACAAAAACCCAGTTATCTGCAAGGCAAATACTGCAAGCCTTTGGGTTCATGGCCTCCTGCATTCTTCTAATTCCATATGCAAGGCTGCATATGAGGAAACTGCAATGGTATCTCAAAAGCCTATGGTGTCAACATTCACAGGATCTAGAGGCAATGATTTCTATCATACCTTGCCTACGCCTAGAGTTCCTTTGGTGGGCAGAGACCTGCCACCAAAACAGAGGACTGCCATTCACACTACCCCCTGCCCACCCATACCTTAACAACAGACGCATCAGACTATGCATGGGGGGCCCACCTGGCAGGAAAGTGCATTCAGGGCAAATGGCACCCAAGTCAAATGCACCTGCATATTAATCAAAAAGAAATGTTAGCTGTACAGAATGCTCTGGCAGCCTTCAAGGACCACATTCTTCCAGGACAATTAATGATAAAGATGGACACAACACCACTGTTATGTGGTACATAAACAAGTGGGGGGGGGGTACACATTCTTACCCCCTCTGCAGACTAGCCATGGCATTGTGGAACACAGCCCTGAGCTATCAGGTACATTTATAAGCTCAATTCCTGCCAGGAAAACTAAATACACTGGCAGATGAACTAAGCAGAAACCTCATGTACCCACACGAGTGGAAACTGGAACCAAGGATTTTCAACATTTTGACAAGCAAATGGGGAAGCCCAGATATAGACCTCCACAGATATAGACCTGTTTGCCTCCCCCCAAAACTATCAGTTGGACAAATTCTCAACAAGGACTCCCCACAAACAAGCTTGGAAAGTGGATGCTCTGTCCTTCAGCTGACCTATCAGTTTATGCCTTTCCTCCTCTGCTCTCTAAAGTACTACTAAAGATCAAGCAAGACAAACCAAGCACGATTTTGATTGCACCAGATTGGCCACGCCAACACTGGTACCCCCTCTTGCGCATTGTGTCACTGTGGGCCCCATGGCACCTGCGTCAGACTCCTACTCTGCTGTCTCAGCAGGAGAACCAAATTCTGCATCCTCAGCTTCAAACACTGAATCTAGCAGCCTGACTAATTACATAATTTCTCCATTACCATCCCTCAGTAAACCAGTGATGAATATCATTTTAGAGGCAAGGAGGCCTAGTACCAGAAAGTCTTACACTGAAAAATGGAAAAGATTCAGTGCCTGGAACCGATCTC